>NC_142933.1:56737103-56787103 GCF_046866305.1 Octopus bimaculoides | reverse complement strand
CAAGGGGAAACACCCTGAAACTAGTCTGCAGATGCCAAACCAGCAGGGGGACGCTGCTGACCTCCCCTGTTCGAAGGTTATAAAGGACACAGGTTTCGTGTGTCACATAGCTAGCTAGAGGCGATGGCTTCTTGGAGCTAATTCACGGCAGCTTTCGTCCTAATTTTGGGACTGCCATGTTGGCTTGGCGATAACTATTAATTTCCAGTACCGCTGCCGTAGTCTCCTTTAGAGAGACTTAGAAATATTAATAACTCTATATATATTATACATTATATATATATATATATATATATATATATATATATATATATATATATATATATATATATATATTATTTATGGGTTTCAGCCAAGTGGCTGCGGCCATGCTGGAGCACCACCGTGATTTTCTGTCTTTATGCTTTGCTCTCTTCACGTTCCTTGCATGGCTCTTCTCCCCCACCTGATATGGTCCAATCAAGAGTTTTGATGGCACATCTGGTGTATAAGAGAATTTGACATTGCTGCCCTAAACTGCGTCTCATTACGAGCCATTGGTTCGTCTGGTATCGTGGAGAGGAAAGCGTCAAGTTTTGTCTTGAAGACCTCCGCATCCATGTCTTGCATGTCTCTCAAATGTTTTGGCAGGGCATTGAAGAGCTAAGGTCCTCTGAAACCGAGGCTGCTGCAGTATCTCGTTCTTATGTGAGATGCAGTGGAGGGCACCTTTGGCACCATGCAGTGGCAACCCGTGCGGGCATTCCTGTAGTACTTGATGCCAAAGTTTGGCACCAGTCCTTCCAGTATTTTCCATATGTATATTATTACATATCTCTCTCGCCTGCGCTCCAGGGAGTAGAGACCTAGTGCGTTCAGTCGCTCCCTGTAGTTCATCTGTTGGACTGTGGCGATCTTTTTTGTATAGTGCCGCTGAATTGCCTCGAGTTCTGCTGTCCGCTTAACACTGTGTGGTGACCACAACTGAGAGCAATAGTCTAGGCGGCTCAGAACAAATGTCTTCCATAGAGTCAACATGACTTTTTGATCCCTTGTACGGAATGTCCTCAGTATCCACCCTGCCAGTTGTCTGCACTTTGCTGTCAACTGGACAATGTGCATGTGAAATGATGCATCACTACACATGTTGATACCCAGGTCTCTTACTTTTTGTGATTCTGGGATTGCAGTACCTCCAGGTCCTGTGTATGCCAGTTGGGAGGCACTTGTGGCCTTGTAGCACAGTACTTGAAATTTTTTTGCATTGAACTGCATATTATTTTTCTCTGCCCACTCATATATTGCATTTAGGTCATTCTGCAGGCTTACAATATCATCAGGATTTGTTACTGCCTGAGATAGTTTTGTGTCATCAGTGTAGCTAGTGACAGTGGCTCTCCAAGTGACCGTGGGCATGTCCAGTAGTGGCCCCAGGACAGTTCCTTGCGGAACACTGCTCAATATTTGCGTTTCCCTAGATAGTTCTCCATTGGCTGCAACTGTCTGACTTCTACCATTCAGGAAGTCATGCAGCCATTCTCCTAATTTACCAGCTATGCCAAGGTTTCGCAGCTTGTGACATATCAAGCAATGATCAACATTGTCAAAGGCTTTTGCAAAGTCGAGATATATCACATCAACATTTGAATGGTCAAGTAGCTGCTTCAGGACCCAGTCATAATGCTGCAAGAGCTGCGTGAGGCAGCTTCTACCTGGACGGAAACCATGCTGGGTCTCATTCAGCAAGTCATTTTCTTCTAGGAACGCAATCAATCTCCTTCTGACAATTCGTTCCATGACTTTGCTAATATGTGAAATCAAAGAGATGGGCCTGTAGTTCCCAGCCTCTGCTCTGCTTCCACCTTTATGGATAGGACATATGGTGCCTTTCTTTAGATTTTTGGGAAGTTTACCATTTGCAAGGAAACTCTGGAAGAGTATCCGGAGTGGTCCCGCTAATTCTTGTTTACACGAATTTAAGAGGACAGCTGGGAAACCATAGGGGCCAGTTGCCGAATTTCAGTTCATTTCGTTTATGGCAGCTATTACATCTTCCTCTTTAATGTCAATGTAGGTAATGGATGCAGTCTTTTTCTGCTGAGTGCTATTGTCAAAGAAATCAGCTGGGTTCTTTATCTGAATGTGACTCAGAGGAGAAGTGAAGACACTCTTGAATTGTACACTGAGCACTTCACTTATCCATGTGGGATCTGCAGTCAGTGAGCCATTAGGCAGGAATAGGGGTCCGATTTTATACTGTGCCGTAGCAGTCTCTTTTGCAAATCTATAGGAAGCCTTGGGGTTTGTTTTATGCTTTCTACTGCTCTCTTCTCCTTCTCTGCTCTCTTCTCCTTCTCTGCTCTCTTCTCCTTCTCTGCTCTCTCCTTTTCATGGGAGAGTTTGATCTTGTTTTCTATTTCTAACAGTGTTAGTTTTAATTTAGCCCTTTTCCTATCCTCCAGTTCTCTATTTAACTGGTTTGAGACCTTTGTTCTTTGTCTGATAAGGATTTTCCTGTCTCTAGGAATTCTATTGGCATGTTTGCTGGTCTTTCTTTTTGGCACGTATTTGGTGCATGTCTTGTATTGTTGACATAAAATGACTTAGTTTGCGGTCATTGTCTTGTATAGAAAGGCTGTCATGCCAGTTTTGATTTCGAATCTCTCTGCGAATTGACTTCCAGTCCGCCCTGTCGAAATTCAGGTTGGATATGGCTTGAGTCTTCCTGATGGGGTGGGTGTCAGTGGGTTGTCTAGGACCATACATAGTTAATTCTATAATGTTATGATCTGAGAGAGATGTAGGTGTTACTTTCACATTATGGATTAGGCTCACATTGTTTGTGAAGCAGAGATCCAAAATATTGCTTCCCCTGGTTGGTTGGAATATCACTTGTTCCATGAACAGCATGTTGGAGAGTTCTAACAACGATTTTGCCTGGCTTTGTTCATGCAGTGACATCCCAGAGAGGATGTGACCTTCAGGCCATTTAACATTTGGGAGGTTAAAGTCGCCTAGGAAAAGTATATTGATGTGTTGGTCCAGATTTGTCAAGACCTCTTCTATGTGTCTGAGGCTATCCTCAAATTTACCCTCTTGCTTTGTTGTATTTGGTGGACGGTATGTTGAGCACACAACTACATCAATTTGTTTTATGTATTCTATTAAAGTATCACAGACAGAGTTTGAGTCTGATAGGAGTAGTAGGGGTGTGATATCTTCTTGGATGTACATTGCAACTCCACCATGACTTCTATCCCTTCTGTCTGTTCGGAGTACGGCATACTCTGGTATGTTTATCTCCGCATCTGCTATATTAGATGTTATATATATATATATATATATATATAGGTATATATATATATATATATATATATATATATATATATATATATATATATATATATATATATATATATATATATATATATATATATATATATATATATATATGTATGTGTATATATATATATATGTATATATATGTATATATATATGTATGTATATATATATATATATATATATATATATATATATATATATATATATATATATATATATAGAGGTATATATATATATATATATATATATATATATATATAGGTATGTATATATATATATATATATATATATATATATATATATATATATATATATATATTTTAATATAGTTATATATATATATTTGACTGATGACTGGTGAAACCAGATGGCTACACCAGGCTCCAATCTGATTTGGCAGTGTTTCTACAGCTGGATGCCCTTCCTAACGCCAACCACTCAGAGAGTGTTGTGGGTGCTTTTACGTGCCACCGGCACGAAGGCCGGTCAGCGGGCACTGGCAATGGCCATGCTTGAAATGGTGTATTTTATGTGCCACCTACACAGGAGCCAGTCCAGCGGTACTGGCAACGAACTTGCTCGAATGTCTTTTCACGTGCCACTGGCACAAATGCCAGGAAGGTGACGTTGGTAACGGCCACACTCAAATGGTGCTATTTACGTGCCACCGTCACGAAAGCTAGACAGCTGGTGCTCTGGCAACAATCACGCTCGGACAGTGCTCTTAGTGATTTACTGGTACTGGTGCCATCACAATTTCGGTTTCGCAAGCCGAGTTTAGTGTTCAATGAAGACGTTGGCATGGGTGCCAGTCTACAAATTTAGTTCGATTTCGATTGCCTCAACAGGTCTTTGCAAGCGGAGTTTAGTGTCCAAAGATGGAATGTTACGCATAAGAATAGCCTGGGCAAAGTTTAGAGAGCTCTTACCCCTGCTGGCGACAAAGGGACTCTCACTCAGAGTAAAAGGCAGACTGTATGACGCATGCGTACGAACAGCCATGCTACATGGCAGTGAAACATGGGCTGTAACTGCTGAGGACATACGTAAGCTCGCAAGGAATGAAGCCAGTATGCTCCGTTGGATGTGTAATGTCAATGTGAATACCCGTCAGAGTGTAAGTATCTTGAGAGAAAAGCTGAACATTAGAAGCATCAGTTGTGGTGTGCAAGAGAGACGATTGCGCTGGTATGGACATGTGGTGAGAATGGATGAGGATAGCTGCGTGAAAAAGTGCCACACCCTAACAGTTGAGGGAACCCGTGGAAGAGGTAGGCCCAGGAAGACCTGGGCTGAGGTGGTGAGGCAAGACCTTCGTACATTGGGCCTCACCGAGGCGATGACTACTGACCAAGACCTTTGGAAATGTGCTGTGCGTGAGAAGACCCGGCAAGCCAAGTAAGATCGTTGCCAGTGCCCCTGGACTGGCTCTTGTGCGGGTGGCACATGAGATGCACCATTTTGAGCGTGGCTGTTGCCAGTACCGCCTGACTGGCTCCCGTAGGATTTTCAAGCGAGATCGTTGCCAGTGCCCCTGGACTGGCTTGTGCGGGTGGCACATAAAAGACACCATTTCGAGCGTGGCCGTTTTCGTGCGGGTGACACGTAAAAGCACCCACTACACTCTCTGAGTGGTTGGCGTTAGGAAGGGCATCCAGCTGTAGAAACTCTGCCAAATTAGATTGGAGCCTGGTGTTGCCATCCGGTTTCACCAGTCCTCAGTCAAATCGTCCAACCCATGCTAGCATGGAAAGCGGACGTTAAACGATGATGATGATGATGATGATGATGATATATATATATATAATATACAGGGTTGGAGAAAATAATGGAAACACCTTAAAATTTCGAACAAATTTATGTTAATAGGGGGTAGTACTGCCTTTAGCAGTAATTACAGCTTGAATTCTATGAGTATGGATTTGTACAGAGTTTGAATTGTGTCCAAAGGAATTTTTGTCCATTCTTCAGCTGAAACAGTCTCCAGTTCTTGTAGTGATGTTGGTGGAGGATATTAACTCCTTACTTGTTTTTGTAAAATGCACCATAAATGTTCAATAATATTGAGATCTGTGGTGGCCAGATAAGATGTTCAACTTCACTAGAATGTTCCTTGTGCCATTCAGTAACAGCTTTAGCTGTGTGAATTGGTGCATTATCATCCTGAAAAATTGCGTTTCCCTTCAGAAACAGTTCCGCAACCATAGGATGAATTTGATCAGATAAAATGCTTAAATAGTCTTGACTATTAATTCTGTCATGAAGGGAAACCATTGGGCCAGTGGATATCCAAGATATAGCCCTCCAGATCATCACAGATCCTTCTCCATGTTTAACAGTTGGAAGAAGGCAATCTTGGTCAGATACTTCTTTTGGCTGTCTCCACACATATACTGAGCTGGTGGTCAGAAATAAGGTAAAGGATGACTCGTCCGAGAAAATAACACTGTTCCACTGCTGTAGGGACCAATTCTGTAGGTTTTTATTCCACTCTAAACACTTTGCAACGTTTTTTTTTGAAAGTTGTGGTTTTCTGATTGCAGCCGTCCCATGAAATCCAGTGACATGCAGCTCCTGGCGGACAGTTTTTGTGGAAACTAGATTCTCAAGGTTGTCATTAAGCTCTGCAGTAATTTTGGAAGCTGTAGTTTTGTGATCCTTTCTAACAATTTGTGTATGAATGAGTCCGACAGTCCCTACCTGAAAGTTTTGGTTTTCTTCCAGAGTTTTGCTTTGACGAGGAGGTTTTGCCCACTTTCTGAAAGGCTGTCATTACTTTTGAGACAGTACTTCTTGATACACCAAACATTTCAGCTGTTTTCATTATGCTAGTACCTGCCATACGAGCACCAACGATTTGACCTCTTTAAAAGTCCGACAGATCTGTAATTTTAATGAATTTTAATTACCTTTTTCTTATATCTGAAAAGAAACAACAATTTTAGCAAAGCATATTAAGCAACACTAATAATAAATAAAAAAAAAACGTAAAAATAAACAAGCTTTTGACAGTCTTATAGATATTTCAAAATTATGATGCTATGATGCTAGGTGTTTCCATTATTTTGTCCAACCCCTGTATATTTATATATATATATATATATATATATATATATATATATATATATAAAACTTAAAATTAAAACAAAACACAAAGGATTCCGCAGTACACGTGTTTTAAGCTTTATACCCAAACACTCGTTGCATCATTATATAAGTATATAATTGATATACAGGATGGTTTAAAGCTATCTTCAGCCGCAAATATATTCTGTCTTTGTGATGTAATCTTGGGACAGAATATATTTGCAGCTGAAGATACCTTTAAACCATCCTGTATATCAATTATATACTCATATAATGATGCAACGAGTGTTTGGGTATAAAGCTTGAAACACGTGTAGCGCGAAATCCTTTGTGTTTTGTTTTAATTTTCCGTTTTAATATATCCTTTCACCTCCGTCACTATCTGGCATATACAGGTGTTTACAATCATCAAGTATTACCTCTAAAATTTACAATACCTATATATATATATATATATATATATATATATATATATATATATATATATATATGGTAACATGTAATCCAGTACAACCTTTTGCATGGTCGGGTTGCTGGCGACTAAACTGGCACCCCTACCAGGCTACCCTGGTGAGGAGGGTTGCTAAAAACCCAGCAGGATTAAAAACAAAACCTGTTGAAAGCTCGGATGGACCTAGTGTAGGCTCAACGGCTATCTAGCAATAGCACGGGTACGCAGAATTTCCGGGATGGTATCCAGCGTGCTGAAAGACCACTGGGAGTGAGGCGCCCCTCAGCTTTTGTTGAAGCATGTCTCTTGGAGAAGGTCACTCTGATATAAAACCAGATATGCAGGGAATGGCATTGGACATTTTGGGGATCTTTGGTTTGTGCTAGAGATTATGGCGCTCCCACATCCCTGAGCCTGCGACACATATTGGCGCCAGACATCTTGCTCCGGCTTGTCTCTGGGTAATGTCAGTAAAGTGGAGAGGGTCTATGGAGGTGTTGTGCAATCCTTATTGGACCTAAAACTCTGCACAGGCATTGCTGACCTCTGCTTGATATGTGCGTCTTTTTTTTGTTTTTTTTTCCCTATGTATATTTATCTTATTTTTAGTATATATTTATCTTATTTCTAGTATATATTTTCTTCATTTTTAGTATATATTTTAATTTTTTTTATATTTGGAAGTCCTGCGGTGATGGGAATATGTTGAAGCCTGCAGACCTGACGGGTTGGAAGCATGTAGTCAGCGACCTGCACGTAGGTGGCCCATGCTAGATATAAAGTCGTCGCCTAGTTGCCCAAGACAGCAGTAGGATTCGGTTGCTGCATGGGTGTCTGAGCAGCTCCATTTGGAGAGGGCACTGCTCACCCAGAGACCAGGGAGATTCTAGAAAAAGTGAACCAAAAATTGCCTGCCTTTCCATATCTGGTCAGTTTAGCGTGACTGACGGATGTCCACTCTGTGCTCGAAAAACAAAGAGTCTTTTATTTATAAAATCTGGACGGAACTTAGACATTTCATGTTGGAATGTGCGCACTCTGTTGGACAACAAGAGTGATTGTAGACCTGAAAGACGCACTGCACTTGTTGCTCGTGAGCTGAACCATTATAAAATTGATATAGCTGCACTCTCAGAGACTCGTATAGAAGGTGATGGTCAACTTGAGGAAGTAGGAGATGGATACACCTTTTTTTGGAAACGAAGGCAGAAGGAGGAGCACAGAGAGGCTGGTGTTGGTTTTGCAGTCCGATCTGATATCCTTAAGAAGTTGGAAGAGCTCCCTGTTCCTATAAATGAATGTATAATGACGCTACAGTTGCACTTAAAAGGTAAGCGGTTTGCTACTCTAATAAGTGCCTATGCACCTACTTTGACTAGCTGTGATGAAGATAAAACAATCTTTTATACCCAGCTGAGAGCCATACTTAGAAAAATCCCCAATTCTGATAAAGTCATTCTACTAGGGGATTTAATGCCAGAGTTGGAACAGACTGGCAAACATGGAACTCTCTAGGATGTTTTGGAGTAGGGAAAATGAATAGCAATGGTCTCATGCTACTGGAGCTTTGCGAAGAACATGGACTTTACATCGCAAGCACTCATTTTATGCACAAAGGTGATCACACAACAACATGGATGCATCCAAGGTTCAAAGTTTGGCACTTGCTGGATTATGTCATCATCCGCAAGTGTGACATATATGACATTTGTAATGTTAAGTCCTTCCATGGATCAGAATGCTGGATAGACCACAATCTGGTGTGAGCAAAGTTCCGAATGGTAATTAGAGTGAAAGAGAGAAGAGGACCAGTCAGCATTCCTCACCGTCTAAATGTCCACAAGGTATATGATGTTGTGGTTAGGAAAGAACTTCAGACTCGCTTGTCCAGCATTGAAACTGCTGCAGCATGGGAGGATTTTCAAGACCAAGTTCTACAATGTGCAACTGAAACACTGGGATATGTTACTGCCAGACACAGAGACTTGTTTGAAGAGAATGATGCTGAAGTTCAGCGACTATTGGTGGTAAAGCGCCATGCTCACAGTGTATTGCTACACAGAGAACCGTCTACTGTGCAGCGAAGTCTAGCACTTGCCCACTATAACAGTGTAAAATCACTACTGCAGCGATCTCTCAGGAAGATGCAGAACACTTGGTGGGAGGATCTTGCTTGTGATGTTCAAGCTGCTGCTGATGCAAATGACAGCAAGAAGCTTTACCATCTTATGAAGTGAGCTTATGGACCTAAGAGCTCCACATCAGCTCCTTTGCTTTCCAAGGAGTCTTCCACCCTGTTTACTAAATCAACAGAAATCACAGGTTGCTGGATCGAACACTTCTCTGAACTCCTAAACCATGAGTCAGTTGTGGATGAAACAGTGATTGATACTATGCAACAAAGACCTATCATTGGCTCCTTAGACTCCTCGCCCTCAATAAATGAAGTAATGACATCAATAAGTAAACTGAATCTTGGTAGGGCACCTGGAAAGGATGGAATTTGTGCTGAGGTCTTGTGATTTGGTGGTAATTGCATCACATAGTCCCTTCATGAATTTATTAGTGCAGTCTGGAGGGATGGTGCAATCCCTAAGGACTGGAAGGATGCAATTATTCTTCCTCTATATAAAGGAAAAGGAGCCAGAACAATGTGTGGTAACTACAGAGGTATTGCTCTACTATCAGCTGCTGGTAAGGTTCTGGCAAATATTCTTCTTACCCATCTGAATGGGTGTCTCGTAAATGATGTCTTATCTGAATCTCAATGTGGCTTCCGATCTGGTAGAGGGACAATGGATATGATTTTCACAGCAAGACAGATGCAGGAGAAGTGCTAAGAGCAGAATATGGATCTTGTCCAGGTATTCATTGATTTAACAAAGGCCTTTGATACTATAAATAAGGCCTTTCTATGGAAAATACTTGGCAAACTTGGATGTCCAGATCACTTTGTATCTATAATTAAATCATTTCGTGATGGGATGGAAGCTTGGGTCAATGTTGGTGGTGGCATGGCAGGACCCATTCCTGTAGGGAATGGTGTCAAGCAGGGTGACATCCTTGCCCCAACTCTCTTTTCTTTGTACTTTGCTGCTGCTTTTACTCATGCTTTTGCTAAGGTTAGCTCTCTGGGAATATATGTCAGATATCGATCTTCTGGCCACCTCTTTAATCTTCGCCGATTTGCTGCTAATTCAAAGGTTCTCCAGTCTATTATTCGTGACCTCCTTTATGCAGATGACTGTGACTTAGTCACTCATACAGTGGATGACATGCAAATACTCATGCATTGCATTTCTGCTTCTTGCAAGGCATTTGGACTTAGCATTAACCTGGACAAGACTGTTGTAATGTTCCAGCCTGCACCAGGAAATCCATATGTGAAACCAACTATCTTGGTTGAAGGAACAATTCTGGAGGTAGTAGACAAGGTTGTCTACCCGGGCAGCACACTCAGCCGTTCTTGCTCCCTGGATGATGAAATATCTTTCAGGTTGCAGAGAGCAACTAATTCCTTCTGGTCTCTTCAGTCTCGTGTCTGGTCCCAGCATGGCATCGCAAGGTAAACAAAAGTTGCTGTGTACCGTGCATGTGTACTGACATTGCTCCTCTACTCATGTGAAACATGGACTCTGTACAAACGTCAGGTAAGGGTCCTTGAATGCTTTCATCAGAGATGTCTCAGACACATTCTCAATGTTGGCTGGACCTAAAAAATTCCAGACACACTGGTCCTGAGGATAGCTGATATCTTGAGTATTGAGGTGATGGTGCACAAGCAATGGTTAAGTTGAACTGGACACCTTATTAGAATGAAGGATAGCAGGATTCCTAAGCAGATGCTCTATGGAGAACTTGTGAATGGAAGGAGACTCCGGCAGAAACCAAGGCTGCGATTTAAGGACTGTGTCAAGTCTTCGTTAAAGACCTGTGATATGCAGGACACTGACTGGGAGAACAATGCCTGTCATTGCCACAGATGGAGGAAGCAGGTTAAGGAGGAGATCAACACTTTTGAGAGAGCATGTAACCAGCATGAAGAACTTAAGCGAGCTGTGCCAAAAGGCATGGCTCGTACAGTGAATGGGGAAAGCTTGGTCTGCAATATTTGCAGTCATGTATGCTTGTCAAGAGCAGGGCTCATTAGCTACCAACGGAGCCGCAAATGCAAAATATAAGTTAGTCCTAGAGTGCACAATGTTCCTGAAGGTCGGCAGTGGTGTTCCTCGGTCATGAGTGGACAGCCATCATATATATATATATATTATATGGAGCAAAATGCGTATAATCAATAAGTTCCTTTAATTCCTACATATGTTTCAAAATGTATGTGCACTCTACTCCAAAGAAGTAAGAGGTGCTGGAAAATGCACATAAATTCATCATCAGGGAAGCAACTTACAAAAGCAAGACATGCACTAAATGCTGTGTGGTTTTTGCTACCCTGGTAACTATTAACATATTTACATTATCGAAGTTTTTTCAACCAAGATAATATTAATATATACATAAATTATATATATATATATATATATATATATATATATATATATATATATATATATATATATATATATATATATATATATATATATATATATATATATATATGTAATATATATGTATACATATAATATATATATATACACATATATATAAGCCAACAATTGACAAAGGGTTGTTCTTTGTGTTGTTTGTTTTGTTTTCCATTTGTGTCTTTCATTGTTCAAAAGGATGATTCATGTTCCATGTGCTCGTCTTTCGTACCTTTTGTTGTATATGTTTCATGATATCCTGTGCCCACACACACACACACACACACACACACACACACACACACACACACACACACACACACACACACACATATATATATATGTATATATATATATAGATGTAACTATGTACATATACGTATGTATATATGCATATATATATATTATTCATATTATATATATATATATATATATATAATACATATATATATATATATATATAATATGTATATATATAGACACACACATATATATTCATGGTCACTTTCCCTCCTCTTTTCACTGCAGTGTGTTCCTGTCATTTTTTTTCACCCCTCCTTATTTCTTCTGTCCTTCTGCCTCTACCTCTCTCTCTTCTCTCCCCCATGTGACCGGTGTTTGGCCAAGCCTGATCTTTCTTTCTTGGTTTGGCCGCTGTCTGTGCAACATCTATATTCTTCCCTGTACCTGTGAAATCTTGTATCCCTGCTTTATTTCTACACACGCCAGCTTAATTTAATTTGTCTTTAGTCGAAAGACACCTGTTGTTATATTCTGCTATTTGTATTTGTGTAACCTTCTCTGTTCTTTTTCCGTCCTTGTTTTCGTATACATTCACTGCTTTCTTCCAAGGAATCTAATGCTCTTAGCTTAGTTTTTCCTTAGGGTTGACCAGATTGGAGCAATCTCGAGTATAACCAGCTGAAATTGCAAAGATAATCTGGAACTCGACTGTGGAAAGAAAACTCCGAATGACCCATCCTTGCTTTCTTTGTATTGTCTATCTTGATGTTTTGGTGTCCTTTTCTTGTATCACCTAACTGTCTGGATGTTTTGCATCCTGTCCCATTTTGTATTTTTTATGTATATATATGCATATGAATATATATGTCCATTTATGTATGTTTGTATATGTATCATTTGTAGAAAACAGAAATCCGAAAAAAGAAGCACACTCTAAGATGTAGAGCAGTATATTTAAAAATGTGGAAGGTTTATGGGATTACCTTAGGTTTCCCATCCATAAAGTGTTTATCTTTATGGCATATCGTTAGATCCCAAAAACCTGTTGGTCATGGTCATGGGCCAACATGTTTTTGAAATCTGCTGATTCACCATAAAGCTAAACCCTTTACTGACTGAAAATCTAAGGTAATCCTATAAATCGGCCTTCCCCATTTTTAATATATATATTTATATATTCATTTACTTTTTCAGTCATTTGATTGCAGCCCTGCTGGAGCACCATCTTAAGGGGTTTTAGTTTAAGAAATTGACCCCAGGTATTATTCTTTGCAAGCCTAGTACTTATTCTATCATTCACTTTTGTCAAACAGCTAAATTACTGGGATGTAAAAACACCAACAGCGGTTGTCAAGCAATGGTGGTGGTGGTGGCAAACACAGACACAAACACACAAATACATACATACATACATACATACATACATACATATATATATATATATATATATATATATATATATATATATATATATATATGACAGGCTTCTTTCAGTTTCCATCTACCAAATCTACCTACAAGGCTTTGGTTGGCCTGAGGCTATGGTAGGAAACACTTGCTCAAGGTGCCATGTAGTGGGACTGAACCTAGAACCATGTGGTTGGGAAGCCAGCTTCTTACCAAACAGCCACACCTGTGCCAATATATGTAATATATATAAACACACACACACATATATGTATGGTATATCTAACTATATATGTACACACATGTATACATAACATACATGTATGTCATTACATGGCTAGAACTGAATAGCTAAAACCAGTAAAAGAAGACATATATTTATACATATATACTCATATATGTACATACACACACATCCACCCCTCCCCCACAGGACACCCACTTACACATTCAAACAGACAATCTAATTTTTTCTCTTCCTATAAATCTGAGACTTTGTGTCTGTGTGCATGATATTATATTTTTCCAATATTGCTATTTGTTTCACTACACTCAACAAACAAGATGGAAGTTACAACACATTCATATTGAATAATGAGAATATGGACAGACTAAACAAACTCTGAATAATATTGGTTTAAAATTTTAGCACAAGGCCAGAGAACTCTGAATAATATTGAACTAAATTAGTAGTCCATCAACAGATTTTTGGGCAGTTGTTATCAAATTTCCTTTAAATATTGACATTTGTAGCTATGTTGTGGTTTATATACCTATGTGTTGCTATAATTTTGCAACAAAATATTATTATCATGCCAAAACATGTATCAAAAATAGCAAACAAAAAATGGTTTTAAACTGACAAACATAAAAGAGACACAATAAGATCAAGGAGATCAAAGAGCTCCAGATTTGAACTGCTGCTGATCCTTTACATGACTCAAATACTACCCAGCAACAGGCCAGTGAGGGAGCCTGTAAGTGGTTTCTTGACCTACTGGAAGTAGTAGACAAATCTTCCTCAAATTACATCATTTGAAATGGGAGAAACACTCTGGATAATATAGTCTTAGATGCACAAGGATAATCATTACGAGAATGCCATAATGCATAAGATATTCCTAGACAGGGCTGATCTAGGGCTAAACAACAACCTCACCCTTGCAACTGGAGAGGAAAATAATATGTTGGACTCTCAACATAATGTAACAGCTTATGAGTAATGTTAATAAGCAAAAAGCAATAAATTCTTGGAGGTAGTGGTCAGGGACAGTGAATTATTTTGAACTCAATAGTTGATGGGTTCCAATTTTATTGATGTCAAAATAATGAGAGGCAAAGCTGACTTCAGCAGGATTTAAGCAATAAACAGAAAGAGCAGTGATTCAATAATAGAAAATGTTACTGGTATTTGATGTTTACATGGCAATAGTAACCTAAGTTCAGGCAATTCTGGTAAAGCATGGCTGAGTTTCCAAGCATTATTATTAGTTTTTATCTCATATATATAATAGTAAGTAATGGGCAGACACCAAAATGACATATTAAAGACTGTAATATCCCTATGGTCTTCTTTTGTATGGAAGAATTTAACAACTCAAGTTTAGTGCTATGGGGAAATGCCTCTAGTATACTCTGTAAAATGGTTGGCAATAGGAAGAGCATCCATTTGGAGAAACCTGGTTGAATGACATGTATTAGCATCAATCTATGGGAGCAGTGGTTCCCAATAACAAATAAATTGGGCTGTTTCAACTCATCCAACCTATAGCAGCTTGGAAAGCAAGTATTAAAGGTGATAATAATAATTATATATATATAGGTGCAGGAGTGGCTGTGTGGTAAGTAGCTTGCTCACCAACAACATGGTTCTGGGTTCAGTGTCTTCTACTATAGCCTCAGGCTGACCAAAGACTTGTGAGTGGATTTGATAGATGAAAACTGAAAGAAGCCTGTCATATATATGTATATATATATATATATATATCTGTATGTGTGTGTATATGTTTGTGTGTCTGTGTTTGTCCCCCCGATTCCGGTGTGCTTACGTCCTCGTAACTTAGCAGTTCGGCAAAAGAGACCGATAGAATAAGCATTAGGCTTACAAAGAATAAGTCCTGGGGTTGATTTACTCAACTAAAGGCGGTGCTCCAGCATGGCTGCAGTCAAATGACTGAAACAAGTAAGAGAGTAAAGAGTAAGAGTATATATATATATAAATATATCTGTAATATAATATGTGACAATTATTCGGTTGCCATAATAAGACTCCGAGTTTTGGATGTTGGGGCGGAAAACTGTTTCACCATCTTGTCAGTTTTAGAGGCAATCAAAAAATGCTATGAAAATGACCATCCATTAAACAAAGGGAAATTACTATGTAATTGACTGTTATTAAGACAAAAGAGCTATTAGAATGACCATTAAATAAGGGGAAAAAATCAAAGGGGTGAAAGTAAAAAAGTAAAGAAGTAAAAATGCGCATAGAAATTGTGTATGTGTGCATGTACATACATACACATGTGTGCACACACACACACCCATGTACATGTGCCTATACTCACTCACACTCACGTGAAACACTGTATATGCAACCATATACATGTACATATATACATATCCTCACATGCACACACACACACACACAGTGTACACATATGTATATCTGCACACATGTGCACATATCAATATGCGCACAATTATATTCAAATACACGTTTAAAATACGCACATGCTATATATGCTTATGCTCACTCACACTCGTGTGAAACACTCACATGCATACCCACATGTATATGCAACCGTTCACATGTACATATATACATACCCACATATACGCACACACACATGTGTATATACCCATACACGCACAAAAAAGTTCATATACAGTCTATATTCACACATGCACAAGAAAAATGCAGTACCCGGCTGCATTTGAACTTAAATCAGAAACAGAGGGCTTTGCAGCTCAGGATCAGTGTCTACCCATTAGAAATTACTAGCCAACGTTCTTAAATATGGTTCTGATCCTTCTTGTCACTTTTATGGTACAACAAAGGAAATAATTGACCACCTAATCTCTAGTTGTTTTGTTAACTTTGGTTTAGTATACTAACTACCATGATAGACTTGGTCAGTATTTGTCCTGGATCATATGTGGTCAGTTTGAACTCCTGTGTGAGAACAAGTGGGAACAAGTAGTTGGCATTAGGAAAGGCAACCAGCCATAAAAAAAGCATGCCTAAATAAACCTCGCCAGTGCTAGTGCATGTGAAAAACACCCAGTTCACTCTGTAAAATGGTTGGCATTAGGAAGGGTATCCAGCCATAAAAACCATGCCAAAAAGTGGAGCTTGGTGCAGTCCACTGATTTGCCAACTCCTGTTAAGTCATCCAACCAATGCTAGCATGGAAAATGGACACTAAATGATGATGGTGATGATGTATATATATATATATATATATATATATATAAATGAGCATGTATGTATATCCATTTATACACACATATACAAACACATATATGCATACACATGCATATATGAATGCTCATGTTAACTGAGGGAACAAAGAAAACCATAGCATAACTCTGTAAGTCTGATAAGATTCAGCAGATGAAAGCAGAGAAAATGCATGGAGTAATTGGATTTCTATCTAATTTTCCTGCTATCTAGACAAATGCAAGTAAAATCATATGTTTTCAAGGATATAACATGGTGACATTCAGCATGTCGTAATGAAATATTCTTTTAGATTCATATGAAAAATAAAATATTCTTGTTATCTAATTCAATCATATATATAACTATATATATATATATATATGTGTGTGTGTGTGTGTGTGTGTGTGTGTGTGTGTGTGTGTGTGTATGTATATATATAATAAAAATAATATATATATGCATATATACATACATATATGTACATCTGTCTATCTATCTATCTATCTATCTATCTATCTATCTATCTATCTGAAGAGGAGCAAGAAAAGAAAAGCAAACACAAACAAAGCAGGGAGATACACAACTCCAGAAAACACTCCAGACACCAACACAAGCACACACAACTACAACACAAGCAACAAAACCCCAAAAGCAAGCACACACACAATGCTCACTGCCATCAACACAAAAAACTCAGAGTTGATGGAATACATCAACACAAAAACAAACATAACAAACGAAGACATAAAAACCAGCAACCACCCATACACAACACCGCCAGAACACATCAAAATACTACATATAACACCAACCCTGCACCACACACTAAAATCTATTTTTCCAAAGGCAGTTGGCAAATGCCAAAAATACCTGGCGAAAAAACTATATAGTGATCTCCTCGAAGAAAACCCGAAGGAGGAGACACAAAAACTCTCAAACGGTAAGTGACTCTCTTTATAAAACTTTAACACTCAAATCAAAATGATGCTCAAGATTGGTTGTGTAAATGCGCGTGGCTTGGGGTCCCCTTGGAAACAAGGGTACCTCCTAAATGACATAAAGTCACATAAACTAGAAATCATAGCCATAAGTGAGACCAGACTCCATGATCCGCGGGCCCTATCGTCCATGTTTGGCAGACAGTTTAACATTTATTTTTCTCCCTGTCTGCCGAGAATGGGCGGTAGTGGCACGGCGGTACTCTTTCGCAAGAGTCTGGATCTCGAAGTAAAGACAGTATTCATAGACCCGGAGGGTAGATTGGTTGTTCTGGATGTCGATGGCAGCGATGGGTGTGCTTTTCGACTCATATCAGTATACGCACCACCTTTAACAGGTAGGCCGGATTTCTTTCGACGTCTAGAAGTATTCCTAGGAACGTCTCGTCCTTTACTTTTAGTGGGGGATTGGAATGCTACCTTGGACACGCATCTAGACTATGTGGGCAGAGATAGGAATAGACGGGGATGCAAATGCCTCAAAGACCTGCTCAGACGCTTTCAACTGTCTGACAGGTACCGACTCGATTACCCGAATGCGCCAATGTGGACATGGACAAACCGCATTGGGTCGTCGAGATCGTATCTAGATAGAATACTGTGTAGGAGAGTAGATAGAGATAGCATAGGGTGTCCACAATTTCACATAGTCAGCTACACGGATCACAAACTTGTGACGTGTACGCTAGACTTAGATAAGACACATAGGCAGGGCTCCGGTTACTGGAAACTAAACGCGTCTTTCCCGTCGAGACCAGTTTTCAGAGACCGGATTAGCACGTTAGTAAAGAGGGCTTTGACAGGAGCCATCATCAATAACAAATGGTGGTTTGCCCTCAAGAGAGCAATAAAAGCAGAAGCGGTTAGGTATAGCAAAGCACTAGCCATAGACAGAAACAGAGTAGAGGGTGAACTAGTTAAGAAGCTAGAAGAGGCAATTAGAAGTGGCATCGCATCCGACGTTTTGGCGGCGAGGTTGCCCCTTGACCAACACTTCAACGCCAAACACGAAGGGTGCGTTGTCAGGGCTAGGATGCGTGCTCTAAGAAACGAAGGTGTTGGAGCCGCACGAGAGGCCCGGGTGGCGGAGGCGCAACAGGGCAACAAAGCCACCATTCGGTCTCTGGTGGACGAACAGGGGCGCGAACTGCTCGAGCCAAGCAAAATGTGTGAGGCCTTTCAGCGGCACTTTGCTCGACTGTTTGGGACGAATGGCGAGCGAGAACGCAGGGTGGACTTCAGTGCCTACCTGCACAGCTTGCCACGACTCTCAGCAAGAGAGGCGGAGTGCTGCGAAGGTGCCATCACGGCGGCGGAAGTGAGGGACGCGATGGCGGGATGCTCGAGGGACAAATCTCCGGGTTTGGATGGTCTGCCCTACGAGCTTTACAACTGTAAGCCAGACTTGTTTGGAGACGTCTTGGTGGCGGTGTACTGCAACTGGCAGCAAAACGGGAGCATTCCCGGTTTTGTGAGTCGAGGAGCCGTAACGCTGTTGAAGAAAGATCCAAACAAGGGGGACGTCATAGATAACTTTAGGCCCATCACTCTGCTCAATGCAGACTTGAAAATTTTGGCCAAGGTGTTAGCCAAGCGGTTGGCACTTGTCATCGAGAAACTGATCGGTAAGGCGCAAACGTGCGCGGTGCCGGGCAGGAGCATCCATGACAACCTCCATCTGATGCGCTACATCATAGAGAGGGTAGTTAAGGAACCTGGCATGGGTGGGGCCCTGATCAATTTAGATCAATCGAAAGCTTTCGATAGGGTAGACCATCAATACTTGGAGGCTGTCCTCATAGCAGCCGGCTTCGGTCCCATTTTCCGCGGCTGGATGGCTGCCTTGTACAGAGGCATCCGTTCGGTAGTTCGCGTCAATGGGCATCTATCAAGACCCTTCGACATTGCACGTTCGGTCCGTCAGGGATGCCCCCTCTCGTCGCTTCTGTACGTGTTGACTCTCGAGCCACTACTGCGGAAGCTGGCGACGCTGAGGGGCATCCCGCGAGAGTTGGGATGCGGGACGAGCGTGTCGGCATACGCGGACGACGTCACCGTCATAGTGTCTAGCCAAAAGCACATCGAGCTTGTCGGCGAGACACTGAGAGACTACGAAGCGGTAACGGGAGCGAAAATCAACCGGGATAAGTCAGTGGGCTTGCGGCTCGGCACCTGGAGAAGCAACCCCATGCCGTCAAGTAGCGCCTCCGTCGTGGGACGTTGAACTGACGGTCCGGTTGAGATGCTCGGGGTCTGGTTTGGTCCAGACCTCCAAACGGAGAAGAACTGGGACGAGATAACGAGAAGGGTGGCCACTCTAGCCCGGCAATGGGCCGAGAGGAAGCTTTCCCTGAAAGGTCGGGCGGAGGTGGCGAACACGTACATCGCGTCCGTCATCTACTACCGCCTGACCGTCGTTCCTTGTCCCGACTCTACCATCACCAAACTGGAGCGCATCCTCTTCCGCTTCTTGTGGAAAGGAAGCGTTCCGATGGTTAGGCGATCCGTTTGCTGCCAACACCCGTGAAAAGGAGGACTGGGCATGCCGTGGTTGATGATGCGCAGACACGCGCTGAGACTGCGACATCTCCGGCTCTACGTAGACAGCGGTGAACAGGTGTGGTCACCGTTTGTGCGGCGCGCTTTCCCGCAGCTCGTCTCCATGACCGAACTGCAGTCATGGATCAAGAAGAGGCCGAGGAAGGGCGAATGGCACCGCGAGTGTCGCGCTGCTCTTCGGCAACTCCAACAACCCGGGTCAACCTTGAGCGACTGCATCACAACTAACGCATTCTATAGTGGATTAGTGGAGGGAAGGTACGACGACGATCTCGGGGCGAACCTGGGCGTCGACGAGGAATACCTGACCCGCCTGTTTAAGACGACCTTCGGGCCGGGACCTATGGACAACTTCCAGAGATCCCTGGCCTGGCAGTGCTATCGAGAAGCACTACCCGTTCGGGATAAGCTCTACAGGCATGGCTCGAGAAACACGGGGCCGACCTGTCCGAGATGCCGGCAGAGCGACGAAACCGTTCTGCACGCACTCGTACAGTGTCCCACCATTTCCGAGCTGTGGGCTTACGTCGAACAACTGCTATCGCGTGTGGGACGAGTCGGTCTATCAGCCGAGTCTATCGTGAATATTGTCGCGCCTCCTTCCTTTAAACGGGAAGGAAGAGCTATTTTCATCGTACTTGTGGCTATGGCGAAAGAATGTGTATGGTGGACGCGTCTGAAAGGTCTAGAGACAAAGACTTTCCTCTCTGGGCAATCTCTCATCAACTTCTTCAAGTATCACCTGAAGAGGAAGTTGAGAGTAGAAAGGGAAGTCTTGTCTAGTGAATGCTTCAAAAAAAGATGGGTGAATGTAGCAAGGATGGCACGTGTGAACGACGGAGCCATCTTGAGCATAACCCTATGAACAAGAAAAAAATAAAATAAAACAAAAAGGCAAAAGAGAGTCACTTACTGTTATAGTTTCTTCAATGAGAATATTGACCAAGGTTACCGTGGTCTTTTCCGTGGGCTTTTCCTTCCACGGCTAAACCTAAACTGTCCTCCCCTCTTTTTACACGAGAACATTACTGTGTGATACACGATCCCTATTGATCGGCCTTTCCTTTTCTTTTTTTTTCGATCCCTTTTGATCAAACTGCCCCTTTTTCCCTTCCTACGATCCCTTTTGATCGACACCACCAATTTTTTTTTTTTTTTTTTTTTTTTTCCTTCCTTCCCCCTCCCAAAAAGAAAAGCTCTACATTGTATTTGTCCCATCTTCGTTGAGCCCTGTGTGGCTAATAAAAGAAATGTATCTATCTATCTATCTATCTATCTATCTCTATGGACGGACGGTAGACGTGTCGGCTCTGTAAGTTTTGCCTTTTTCATGTTTTAAAAAGTTTGTTTGTAAAATTTATTTTATATACAAAGTTGTATAACAACTTGTAGACTCTCTGGTGCAAGTTTTTTGCGACGGAAATCTGCCCTGTGTGGCACATTTCCAGGATATAAAAACCAATCTCGGCTTTCTAGCCATTTTTTTTTGAGACGATGGCGTCTTGTAGCCATGAAAATTTTTGTGAAACGAACGCTGCAGTCTGCAGTGTTTCGTTCGAAAAAGAATTTCCTAGTCTTCCTTCCTCACAGTTAAAGGAGAGAATGGAGAAAAAGAAAGACTCTGCTGCTACAGCAGTCTTGCCTGCCAACGTAACCAGTGACAACAACAACAACAACAACAACAACAACAGCAGCAGCAGCAGCAGCAGCAGCAACAACAACAACAAAGACACAAATGTCCTTGCTAACAAAACCACTGTCCTCACCACTGATACCACCACTACCACCACCACAACGGACTTTGCCGAGGCTTTGAAGCCTAGGAAAAGAATTTTGAATATATCGAAAGAGAAATTACTTGCATGCAAAAGCATGCTAAGTAAAAAGGACGTTACAGTCCATCTTCAAACGCCCGCGGACTTTAAGATAAACATCGAAAAAAAAACTATCACCTACAGAACCATTAATTTAAAGACAAAGACAGTGGAAAAATTCACCCAAGAAAATGTTGAGAGATGCTTAAAGCCGATTTGGTCTTACAAGACTTACATAACGAGAGGTTTGAAATTCGGAACAATAGAAGTAAGACTAGACAGCGAGCAGCGAGCGAAGGACCTCTCCACTAAGTCATTACAGCATGAGAACCTGCTCATGATCCCTACGTACCTTGGTCGTAGGGTTACGAAAATAAAAATTTCGAATGTGCCTCCTGAAATTGAGGAAGAATGGCTAGTATCTGCCATATGTCTAGGCATAGAGGAGGAGATAAACATACTAGAAGCATCTGCCGTTTGCAATCAAAACTGGATTGGCCAGGAATTTCAACTCCTGGTACAAATTGATCCAGCAAACTGGGAAAAAATTCCACATAGAATCCAATTAACTGAGGATTCAATTTTTCATGTTTTCGTCGAAGGCAGAAGGCCAGTTTGCTACGTTTGTAGTAGCAAAACTCACCTTCAAAAAACATGCCCAGTAGCCCAGAAGAAAAGGCAACAACAACGGCAACAATACAAAGAAAAACAACAACAACAACAACAACAACAACAACAGAAGCAACTACCAAATACCCCCAACAGAAAAACCTTACTACCAACACCACCAGCAACACAAAAAACAACAACAGAAATATCAGCAATAACCACAACAGAAAAGACAACAGAAACTGCAAAAACAGAAGAAAAAAAAGAAAATTCCAAGACTGCCTCTCCCTCCCCCATATCACATACACCACACATAAATAACAAACAGCCAACATCAATAAAAACAGCAACACAAACAGAATTCTAAGTAAACATTAGTTAGAATTCTGTTGTTGTCTGTACCACTATACTGTTACTCTATTCAGACTAAAAGTAAAAAACCTATTTGACCCATATACCTAGGGCTATAATTCCTCAACATTAATTCCTCAACATTTAGATAGTAATAAAATGACCTGACACTACTATGACCAGTGAAACCTCTAGATTCTAATACTTTTATAGCCTTGTCCATGCATACTGCTTACACCTTCCCTCTCTTTAGAAGTAATTGTCCCTTTGCTATCACCACTAGATAAGAAACAATAGAATTCTGAGACAGTTAAAACTTTTGTCTAGAATCAATTACTAGCCTGATAGACCCTGCTATGTCAAGATGGACTTATATATTCTTCCTCTGCTCTCTCCCACTTGGTTTTAATATGTTGCCACATTTGTAATATGTCTTTTTTTCTACATTTTTTCGTGCAGCTGAAGATTGCTCTTCATATTGCATTTAAGGTAATGCTCACATTACTTAAATAAATTGAAGTAGCATGAAACGTGCGTACTGCAATCACTTTTGAAATCCGTGTTGCTTATTGTTTGATATATATATATATATATATATATATATATATATATATATGCATATGTGGGCACAGGACGTCATGAAGTGTGTACGACAAAAAATATGAAGTACAAGTACATGGAATATGAATTATTTTTTCAAACAACGAAAGACACAATTGGAAAACAAGGCAAACTACATAAAGAATGACCTTCATCAGTTGTTGGCTGTTTTTTTCTACTCTCATATTTTGAGCATTTAACAACAAGATATGCTTTCGATAAAACAGTTGCTCTCGCAAAGCAAATTAAATAAAATTTGGGATTTTGTGGAGGGTCAAAATTGGTAACATAAACAGGACTGTAAAAACAAACAGGAAGGGCTGCTAAGCCTAAATGAGGTTGTGGTGGCAAATGCGTAAATCAAGCTTGGACAGGAAACAGACAAGAACACGTCTTCCTTGTTCCAGCTACAACGGAGAGAAAGAAAGAAACACAAATTAGGAGAAGAAAGAAAGATGGCTGATGGTCACGTAAGAGCCACGTGAGTAAGGGAGGAGGAGTGAGGGAGAGAGGGGGACAGAGTAATAGGATAGAATAGTGGGAGAAGAGGAGGTAAAAGAATAAAAGAGAGAAAGACAGAAAAATGAAAGAGTAAAAAAATCGTATAGAGTGTGCATCAGAATTATTAAGACAAGACTTACTTGGAAGAGGATGTATGGCATTCAATCATATAATAATAATAATAATATATATATATATATATATATATATATATATATATATATATATATGCATATATATATGTACATACTTACATCTATACATACATATATATATATATATATATATTTATTTATATAAATAAGGATAAGATCGATATTTAAAATATTGATCTTATCAAGTGGTCAGCATGGGAATAAAAACCATCAAAGGTAATAATTATTTAAAATTATAATACAGGGTATCAAGAGATACCACCACGCTGAAAAAATAGCAGTCAAATCCTGATTCTAAAACCACAATAAATGTCCGCATGGCACGATTAGCGAAGACGAAGACCAAATGAACCAGTAAAAATAAGATAATTCCAAATCCTGGATTTCTGGCTTTACATAAATAATAATGTTCTGCCTTCATCAGTGGAATATACTCTAGTACATAAATATATACAAATACATGTATATAAACAGTATACTTACATATACGGACGTATACATACATATATATGCACGTATGCACACGACTAGCTTAAATAGCCCGCCTAAACAACCTTTCGTGCGATCCGGACAGAATATCAGCACAGTAAATACACTGATAAAATTATATTTATATAAATAAGGATAAGATCGATATTTAAAATATTGATCTTATCAAGTGGTCAGCATGGGAATAAAACCCATCAAAGGTAATAATTATTTAAAATTATAATACAGGGTATCAAGAGATACCACCACGCTGAAAAAATAGCAGTCAAATCCTGACTCTAAAACCACAATAAATGTCCGCATATAATTTTATATATATATATATATATATATATATATATATATATATATACATCTATACATATACATATACATACATATATATATATATATATATATATATATATATATATATATATATATATATATATATATATATATATACATACATATATATATATATATATATATATATATGCATATGTGGGCACAGGACATCATGGACGCTGATTTGATTGTAGTTTGGTAATGGAAGGTTAAGGGCTTCCTTGATGCCTGCCAGAGAAACAAATAGCTATCACCATCGAAAGCATCGAGGTGAAGTGGTAATTCGTTGAGGAGCGAGGAGTTGTCACGTAGAAGGTCTGAGCTCAACTGCCTAACAAAGTGAAACTCTCTTTAAGAACCAGTTTTACTATGCATGCGCACTGCATGCGCACTGCATGTGCAGAATAGTACTTCCTCAATGGCGGCTATAATTTCGCGCCACTACAACATCGACTCCAGTGCATAACTGGTACTTATTTAATCAACCCCAAAAGGATGAACGGTAAAGTTGACCTCGACAGAATTTGAACTCAGAATGTAACGGTAGATGAAATACCGCTAAGCATTTCGTCCGACATGCTAATGTTTCTGCCAGCTCACCGCCTTGTATGTATGTATGTATGTATGTATGTATGTATGTATGTATGTATGTATGTATGTATGCATGTATGTATGCATGCATGTATGCATGCATGTATGTATGAAGTAAAACAAAGTTTGAAGAGACTGGTGGTAGTTTACATTGGCAAGGCTTCTGTTATTTAGAAAAGTCAACAGAAAGTGTACAGTGAAATTGCCATTTGTATATATGTGTATGTGCTTGTGTGTATTTATCTATCTATACATATCTATACATGCATGCAAATGGATACATACATACATACACACACATGCGTACGTACGTATGTACATACATACATACATACATACATACAAACAAACATATCATAGGCTATAGAAATTAGTTTACTCCCCAGAGAGGAAATTAATGAAACAAACATTCCAAGACAGTGTTTAGCATCGACTTTTTTGTATCCACGTTTGCATATACATGCATAACTACCTTTGGTGTTTTTACAGACATGTTCACAACCACCAATGGCAACCAAACACTCATTAATATCTGTAATTAAGAAAGTGAAAAGAAAATTACATCTGGAAACAAAAGAAAAGCATGACACATGTAAACAGTATATAACACTGTCATGTTTTTGTTCCCTACTTTGACCCTCCTCCATAAATCCTAAATTTTATTTTAGCATTTATGGGAGCAACTGTCTTTGAAGACTCATATTGTCATTGAATGCTCGAAATGAGGAGTAGATAGACAGCCGACAACTGATGAAGGGTCTTTTTCTGTGTTTACTTGTCCTGTTATCCATTTTTTCCTCGTTGCTTATGTATTTCATGTTGTTGGAACCATTGGTGACGCCTTGTACCAATATATGCATGTAAGACCTGTTGAGGCAAGTGAAACTGAAACGCTTGCAAAGACCTGTTGAGGCAAGTGAAATCGAAATTGAACTAAATTATGATTCACCTGTACCAGTGGAGTGCTAAGAGCACTATCCAAGCGTGATCATTGCCAGAACAGCTGTCTGGCTTCCGTGCCAGTGGCACGTAAATAGCTCCATTTAAGCGTGATCGTTGCCAGCATCGCCTTACTGGCACTTGTGCCGGTGGCATGTGAAAAAGCATTCAAGCAAGGTCGTTGCCAGTGCCGCTGGACTGGCTCCTGTGCAGGTGGCACATAAAATACACCATTTTGAGCATGGCCGTTGCCAGTACCACCTGACTGGCCTTCATGCCTGTGGTACATAAAAGCACCCACTACACTCTTGGAGTGTTTGGCATTAGGAAGGTCATCCAGCTATAGAAACTATGCCAAATCAGATTGGAGCCTGGTGCAGCCATCTAGTTCGCCAGTGCTCTGTCAAATCGTCCAATCCATGCTAGCATGGAAGGCGGATGTTAAACGATGATGATGGTGATGATGACTATTATTAGATAATATATATATTTCTCATTTACGTATTTCATGTTGTTTGAACCGTTGATGTCCTGTACCCATATATACATGTGTGTGTGTGTATATATATATATATATATATATATATATATATATATATATATATATATATATATATATATATATATATATATATATATATAATTTACTCATATACAAAAGCATTATTACTGTTAAAAACAGTAATAATGAGGTGGTTAGCAAGACTTCTACCTAAATGAGTATAATATGAAATATTTGAATAAAAGAAGGGTAAAAATACCGCTTGCCAAAGATGAAAGTGAAAGCTTCAAAAACCACCAATACTACGTTAAATACACTCACGAGCAATGCAATGAATATTTTTAAGAATAGGCCTACCTTCAGGATGGAATTTGAAGGTAGTTTACATAACCCAATATCAATTGCTTTCATGTTGTGCATGAGAAAACATGCTTTGCAATCATCAGTTGGAGACAGTAACATCTATTTCTAAAATATTCATTGCTCGTGTGTGTATTTATCGTAGTGTTGGTGGATTTTGAAGCTTTCGCTTTTATCTTTGGCAAGCTGTATTTTTACCCTTCTTTTATTCATATATTATCTACTAGTTATTACTTAATTGAACACCATGCATCCATTTCTGAGTAAGTTTATCTTCACCTTTTTGATGCAACTTTCTTCTCCATACTGTTTTCTTCCTCCATCCCTCTCTAATTCCCTTTTTCTTCCCCTCTCTCCTTCACCATTTTCTATCTCTCTCTCTTTCTTTCTCTTTCTCTCTCTCTCTCTCTCTCTCTCTCTCGTTGCTCACATGTGACCATTGTTCCTCTCTCTTTTCCTCACATGACCATCTTTCTTTTCCTGCATGAACATTCAAAAGAGAGGACGTTTTTTCTCTCTCTTCTATCTTTTCTCTTTTAAAAAAATGTTTCTCACAGTGCTCACTATTTCCTCTCGTTCTGGTCTAAAGGCCCTCCATGTTTATTTTCATTTGGTTTCCTTGTATGTCTCCACTGTCATGTTCCCAACTTTGACCCTCCATAAATCCTAAATCTTTTATTTATTACTTAATTGAATGCCACACATCCATTTCCAAGTAAGTTTATCTAAACAATATATATATATATATATATATATATATATATATGAAACAATTGGAGATTTCTGCGGGATGGAAGACAATTGGAGATTTCTGCGGGACAACCTGTTGAAAGCCACCGACGAGATTTGTGGGTGGTGTAAGGTCCCCTCCCAACCCAGAGTAACGTGGTGGTGGAACAAGGAGGTAGACAGGGCTATTAGACAAAAGAAACAGGCTTGGAAGGACTGGAAGAACGGTGGTAGCAGGGAATTGTACCAATGTGCCAGAAGGGAGGCTAGGCGACAGGTTTATTTAGCCAGAGGGGAAGCAGATAAGGAAAGATTTGCCAATGTTCTGCGCCGTGAGGACCAAAGACTCGAGGTATTTCGTGTTGCAAGACAGTGTAGGAGAGAGAATAGTGATGTTGTAGGAGAGAAATGTGTTCGCATGGATGATGGTACGCTTGCATTAAATGAGGATGCAAAGAAAGAGGTCTGGAGATGCCACTACGATAGATTGCTTAATAAAGAGAATGAATGGGAGAAAGAGAGCCTGCCTTATGTCGACCCAATAGAGGGACCAGCTATCCGAGTTGATAGTACCAGGGTAGATAAAGCAATTAAGAGTATGAAGACCGGGAAAGCCCCGGCCCATCAGGAATCACTGCAGAGATGCTCAAAATATCTGGCAGTGTTGGCTATAGCCTAGTCACCCGTATTACGAACCAGGTGATACACGAAGGAGTCATACCCTATGACTGGTGTAGCAGCATCATAGTCAACTGCTACAAAGGTAAAGGGGACGCTTTAGATACAAATAATTACAGAGGCATCAAGCTGTTAGATCAGGTTATGAAAGTTACAGAGAGGGTCATAGCCCAACTAATTAGGGAGCGAATCAATTTAGATGAGATGCAGTTTGGGTTCGTGCCAGGTAAAAGCACTACTGATGCCTTATTTCTAGTGAGACAGTTGCAGGAGAAATACCTAGCTAAGGATAAACCTCTGTACCTGGCTTTCGTTGACATGGAGAAAGCCTTTGACAGGGTCCCCCGATCCCTTATCTGGTGGTCAATGAGGAAACTTGGGATAGAAGAATGGTTAGTGAGAGCTGTGCGAGCCATGTACAGAGATGCTGCCAGTAAGGTGAGGGTTGGAAATGAGTACAGCAATGAATTCCGGGTAGAGGTAGGGGTCCACCAAGGTTCCGTCCTCAGCCCCCTATTATTTACCATAGTCCTCCAGGCAATCACAGAGGAGTTCAAGACAGGTTGCCCCTGGGAGCTCCTCTATGCTGATGACCTTGCCCTAATTGCAGTGTCACTATCAGAACTAGAGGAGAAGTTTCAGGTGTGGAAGCAAGGTCTAGAATTGAAGGGCCTTAGAGTCAACCTAGCTAAAACCAAAATCCTAATAAGTAGGAAGGTAGATAAAACACAAACCCCTTCAGGTAGATGGCCCTGCTCAGTATGTAGAAAAGGAGTAGGTAGTAACTCTATAAGATGTACCCGGTGCAAGCTATGGACACATAAGAGGTGCAGCAACATCAAAGGCAGGTTAACTAGCAAGTTAGTTTTTGTTTGTGGCAGATGTTCAGGTGCAATAAAGACTGCAAACAAACAGGAAACAACTTCTATCTCATTCCAGGGTGAAAAACTAGAGGTAGTCGATAGCTTCCGCTATCTGGGCGACCAAGTTAGTAGTGGGGGTGGGTGCGCTGAAAGTGTAGCTGCTAGAATAAGAATAGCCTGGGCAAAGTTTAGAGAGCTCTTACCCCTGCTGGCGACAAAGGGACTCTCACTCAGAGTAAAAGGCAGACTGTATGACGCATGCGTACGAACAACCATGCTACATGGCAGTGAAACATGGGCTGTAACTGCTGAGGACATACGTAAGCTCGCAAGGAATGAAGCCAGTATGCTCCGTTGGATGTGTAATGTCAATGTGAATACCCGTCAGAGTGTAAGTATCTTGAGAGAAAAGCTGAACATTAGAAGCATCAGTTGTGGCGTGCAAGAGAGACGATTGCGCTGGTATGGACATGTGGTGAGAATGGAGGAGGATAGCTGCGTGAAAAAGTGCCACACCCTAACAGTTGAGGGAACCCGTGGAAGAGGTAGGCCCAGGAAGACCTGGGCTGAGGTGGTGAGGCAAGACCTTCGTACATTGGGCCTCACCGAGGCGATGACTACGGACCGAGACCTTTGGAAATGGGCTGTGCGTGAGAAGACCCGGCAAGCCAAGTAAGATCGTTGCCAGTGCCCCTGGACTGGTTCTTGTGCGGGTGGCACATGAGATGCACCATTTTGAGCGTGGCCGTTGCCAGTACCGCCTGACTGGCTCCTGTAGGATTTTCGAGCGAGATCGTTGCCAGTGCCCCTGGACTGGCTTGTGCGGGTGGCACATAAAAGACACCATTTCGAGCGTGGCCGTTTTCGTGCGGGTGACACGTAAAAGCACCCACTACACTCTCTGAGTGGTTGGCGTTAGGAAGGGCATCCAGCTGTAGAAACTCTGCCAAATTAGACTGGAGCCTGGTGTTGCCATCCGGTTTCACCAGTCCTCAGTCAAATCGTCCAACCCATGCTAGCATGGAAAGCGGACGTTAAACGATGATGATGATACATTCATACATATTCACATCATTTTGTTTTTATATTATCCTTTTTCTTGGTTTCAACCAGTGTTCCATAGCCATGCTGGGCATATCTATGATTGCTAAAGTTCAGCTATCAATTTTCTGTATGTAATAGCAGCTGGATTTACACTGGGGCATCACAACCAGCAACAATAATTTTATTTATTAAGCTAATGAATATAGTCAATGCCCATGCATTTTTTAAACCCTGTATGAATAAGTAGAATATAAAGAGAAACCATGAGAGACTGTAACTGGAAAGACGGGAGTGAGACCAAAAGGAATCATGTTGGAGAGAGAAAGGATCAGGGATGTGTTCAGAATTAATGCTGAAGCAAAGACACAAGGGGAAAAAATGAAAGAGTAAAGGAAGTTATGCATGTTTATGCATGGACCCATATTAACCAGTCTATTAACCCCTTGGGGGGGGGGTCTTGGGGTGCTGCAGCCATGCAGCCTATCTAGGGCTAGACTTATTTCTACAGTTCAGTGGACTGGAACAACGTGAAATGAAGTGTTTTGCTCAACAACACAACAGATCACCTGGTCCAGGGATTGAAACCATAATCTTATGGTCATGAATCCATCACCCTAACTACTTAGAGAGGAACCTCCACAAAAAGTCACATTGTCCTTTATTTGGATTTTGTTGCACCCATAACGTAGTGTACAGATGCATCATTAGTACTACAACAGAGAATTATATTTATATAGGATGTAGTATTAACCTGAAACAGAGAATATATAACCATAAGTCTTCGTTTAGACTTAGACATAAGGCAAATAGTACGACATTGGCAAGTAAAATTTGGGAGTTAAAAGATAATGGTATTAATTTTAGCCTTAAATGGGAAATTATAAGAAAAGCTCAACCTTATAGAAATAATAGATATGGATGTGAATTGTGTTCTATGGAAATATATGAAATTTTTAAACTTAGGAACAATCCTAATCTAATCAATAATAGATTAGACCTTAGGGTATCATGTGTGCATTGCTCTACTCACACTTTTAAATTTTTAAAAAAATAGGGCTTTTATTTAAGTAACTAAAGTTATCATAATATAGTACTTTACTTCTATTATGGTCATCTAGGACTATCAATTAGCACATATTTATATTGGTAATTGAACCTTTATAACATATATTCCTGATCTCTCACCTTAACATCTAATCTACTTAAATCAATCATCAAATTCCTGTATTGATTATCCTAGTTATTTCCTAACATCCTTTCTTTTTTCAGTCCCTTAAACCTCAGTAAACACATTATTATAAACTAATATTAATCTGATAATAATTTTTATTTTTTATTCACATTATATAAATAAAGCTTACCTATGTGTCTCCTAAATAATATCATTATCTTATCTCCAGCTAAAAAATTTTTTTAAGATAATTCAAAATAGTTTTCATGATCACTATATACTTAATATCCTTAAATTTTACATCCAGAGCCCCTGAATTCAATACTGACATTATTTCATGATTTTTGTGGAAAATAATTACATCTCATTTTATTTATTTTATTAACATACCTCTTATTGTGAAGACATTGGTTAGAGTATTGTTGTTGTCTGTATCACTATATTGTTACTCTACTCAGACTAAAAGTAAAAAACCTATTTGACCCATATACCCAGGGCTGTAATTCCTCGACATTAATTCCTCAACACTTTGATAGTAGTAAAATGACCTGAAACTACTATGACCAGTGAAACCTTTAGATTCTAATACATTTTATAACCTAGTCCATGCATACTGCTTACACCTTCCCTCTCTTTAGAAGTAATTGTCCCTTTGCTATCACCACTAGATCATCATCATCATCATCATCATCGTTTAACGTCCGCTTTCCATGCTAGCATGGGTTGGATGATTTGACTGAGGACTCGTGAAACCGGATGGCAACACCAGGCTCCAGTCTGATTTGGCAGAGTTTCTACAGCTGGATGCCCTTCCTAACGCCAACCACTCAGAGAGTGTAGTGGGTGCTTTTACGTGTCACCCGCACGAAAACGGCCACGCTCGAAATGATGTCTTTTATGTGCCACCCGCACAAGCCAGTCCAGGGGCACTGGCAACGATCTCGCTCGAAAATCCTACAGGAGCCAGTCAGGCGGTACTGGCAACGGCCACGCTCAAAATGGTGCATCTCATGTGCCACCCGCACAAGAACCAGTCCAGGGGCACTGGCAACGATCTTACTTGGCTTGCCGGGTCTTCTGACGCACAGCACATTTCCGAAGGTCTCGGTCAGTAGTCATCGCCTCGGTGAGGCCCAATGTACGAAAGTCTTGCCTCACCACCTCAGCCCAGGTCTTCCTGGGCCTACCTCTTCCACGGGTTCCCTCAACTGTTAGGGTGTGGCACTTTTTCACGCAGCTATCCTCCTCCATTCTCACCACATGTCCATACCAGCGCAATCGTCTCTCTTGCACGCCACAACTGATGCTTCTAATGTTCAGCTTTTCTCTCAAGATACTTACACTCTGACGGGTATTCACATTGACATTACACATCCAACGGAGCATACTGGCTTCATTCCTTGCGAGCTTACGTATGTCCTCAGCAGTTACAGCCCATGTTTCACTGCCATGTAGCATGGTTGTTCATACGCATGCGTCATACAGTCTGCCTTTTACTCTGAGTGAGAGTCCCTTTGTCGCCAGCAGGGGTAAGAGCTCTCTAAACTTTGCCCAGGCTATTCTTATTCTAGCAGCTACACTTTCAGCGCACCCACCCCCACTACTAACTTGGTCGCCCAGATAGCGGAAGCTATCGACTACCTCTAGTTTTTCACCCTGGAATGAGATAGAAGTTGTTTACTGTTTGTTTGCAGTCTTTATTGCACCTGAACATCTGCCACAAACAAAAACTAACTTGCTAGTTAACCTGCCTTTGATGTTGCTGCACCTCTTATGTGTCCATAGCTTGCACCGGGTACATCTTATAGAGTTACTACCTACTCCTTTTCTACATACTGAGCAGGGCCATCTACCTGAAGGGGTTTGTGTTTTATCTACCTTCCTACTTATTAGGATTTTGGTTTTAGCTAGGTTGACTCTAAGGCCCTTCAATTCTAGACCTTGCTTCCACACCTGAAACTTTTCCTCTAGTTCTGATAGTGACTCCGCAATTAGGGCAAGGTCATCAGCATAGAGGAGCTCCCAGGGGCAACCTGTCTTGAACTCCTCTGTGATTGCCTGGAGGACTATGGTAAATAATAGGGGGCTGAGGACGGAACCTTGGTGGACCCCTACCTCTACCCGGAATTCATTGCTGTACTCATTTCCAACCCTCACCTTACTGGCAGCATCTCTGTACATGGCTCGCACAGCTCTCACTAACCATTCTTCTATCCCAAGTTTCCTCATTGACCACCAGATAAGGGATCGGGGGACCCTGTCAAAGGCTTTCTCCATGTCAACGAAAGCCAGGTACAGAGGTTTATCCTTAGCTAGGTATTTCTCCTGCAACTGTCTCACTAGAAATAAGGCATCAGTAGTGCTTTTACCTGGCACGAACCCAAACTGCATCTCATCTAAATTGATTCGCTCCCTAATTAGTTGGGCTATGACCCTCTCTGTAACTTTCATAACCTGATCTAACAGCTTGATGCCTCTGTAATTATTTGTATCTAAAGCGTCACCTTTACCTTTGTAGCAGTTGACTATGATGCTGCTACACCAGTCATTGGGTATGACTCCTTCGTGTATCACCTGGTTCGTAATACGGGTGACTAGGCTATAGCCAACACTGCCAGATATTTTGAGCATCTCTGCAGTGATTCCTGATGGGCCGGGGGCTTTCCCGGTCTTCATACTCTTAATTGCTTTATCTACCCTGGTACTATCAACTCGGATAGCTGGTCCCTCTATTGGGTCGACATACGGCAGGCTCCCTTTCTCCCATTCATTCTCTTTATTAAGCAATCTATCGTAGTGGCATCTCCAGACCTCTTTCTTTGCATCCTCATTTAATGCAAGCGTACCATCATCCATGCGAACACATTTCTCTCCTACAACATCACTATTCTCTCTCCTACACTGTCTTGCAACATGAAATACCTCGAGTCTTTGGTCCTCACGGCGCAGAACATTGGCAAATCTTTCCTTATCTGCTTTCCCTCTGGCTAAATAAACCTGTCGCCTAGCCTCCCTTCTGGCACATTGGTACAATTCCCTGCTACCACCGTTCTTCCAGTCCTTCCAAGCCTGTTTCTTTTGTCTAATAGCCCTGTTTACCTCCTTGTTCCACCACCACGTTACTCTGGGTCGGGAGGGGACCTTACACCACCCACAAATCTGGTCGGTGGCTTTCAACAGGTTGTCCCGCAGAAATCTCCAATTGTCTTCCACGTTGTATGATGCTATATCCCCTTCTATTTCGTTAAATGCTTCAAGTAACTTGTCTCTAAGTCTCTGTCCGTTTGCAGGGTCTTTAAGCTTCCACACCCTTCTCCTCCAAGCCTGTCTAATTCTGGGCACCCATTTTGCCTTGATCCCAAAGTCGCTAACTACTAATCTATGTTGTGGGGTACATTCTTCGCCAGGGTAGGTTTTGGCATTTATAAGCCGCTCTCTTTCCCTATTTCTGGCGAGGATGTAGTCGATTTGGCTAGAGTGTCTGCCGGAGCGGTAGGTGACTAGGTGACTGGCAGGTTTCCTGAAGTTGGTATTGCAGACCATAAGATCGGTTGCATCACAGAACTCCAGCAGTCTGGTTCCCTCCTCGTTGCGGGAACCGAAGCCATAGCCTCTATGTATGCCATGGAAGCCTCCAGCACGACGTCCGACATGACCGTTGAAGTCTCCAGCCACAAAGAGAAGATCTGAGACAGTTAAAACTTTTTGTCTAGAATCAATCACTAGCCTGATAGACTCGGCTATGTCAAGATGGACTTATGTATTCTTCCTCACATTTGGATTTTTATGTATTCTCTCTCCCACTTGGATTTGAAATGTTGCCACATTTATAATATGTCTTTTCTACAGTAATTTTTCTGCATTTTTGTGCAGCTGAAGATTGCTCTTCATATTGCATTTAAGGTAATGCTCGCATTACTTAAATAAATTGAAGTAGCATGAAACGTGCATACTGCAGTCACCTTTGAAATCCGTGTTGCTTATTTTTTGATTTTAATCACCTATCCTTTTGGGATGCGATATTCGGGTGCCTACGCATAAGTACTGTATTCAACCTTGATTCTATAAATATATATATATATATATATATATATATATATATATATATATATATATATATATATATATATATATATATAAAATATATAGTTTTAGGGAAAATAACCAAGTTTCAAGAACTCATCGATGAAAATCCACTATCACATATAGAAAAATTAATAATTAAAAGCACAATAAATGAGTATAATATAAAGTAAAGTAAATATCATAAGATAAATATAATAAAAAGATTACACGTGTTTCATAACTAATTTTCAAAGAGAAAAGAAATTTAAATCGATTAAAATCAATTGAAATTATCGAAAATAAATTCTATTCAAAAATATAGCTACTTGTCAGATCGTAAATAGAACAATAATTAGATATATATATCTCAACCAACAATAAGTACCAAATGAATTAATATGAAATACTTATTATATAAAGATGGAAAAATTATTAAAAATATCATAATATCAAAATAATAACCATTCAATAATTATCCCTTCATCCATTATAATAACATGTATATTATATACAAAAAACATCTTACATAAATTATCATTGTTTTAAATACAATTTGAATGAAGTTTAAGTTTAAAATAATAATGAAGATAAAATTAGTACATATTTAACCGGTGTAATGGTTAAAGCTATACTATTTAAAGCTAAAGACGTTTATTTAATTATAATTAAAAATCAATTGAGTAATAGAAAAATACAAAATTATTTATTTCTACAAACGTAATAATAAAAATATGAATGAAAAAATTATGAATGGAAAAATTATGACTGAAAAGATTAGGAAAGAAAGAATTATTAAGAATAAAAGATTAAACTTTATATATATATATATATATATACAAAGTTTTAATTTTAAAAAATCTTTAACGATATTATAAACTATAAAGACTAATTATTAATCAAATATTATTAATCAAAAATAATCGAAAATATATCAACACTATTCAAATCGAAGTTCTAATATTATGTTAAAATGAAACTATAACTTCTAAATAATTTAGTATTAAATAAGTTATCTATTAAACATAATCTATAAAGAACCAAATGAATAATATAGAAAACAAGAATACATATTATTTTCAAATAGTAGAAAATCTTTAGCAAAGTAAAAAACAGTACTTATCCAAATTTTTCCGTAATTCAAATATATATATATATATATATATATATATATATACACTCACATGTATATATATGCAATGCATTCACACACACACACACATAAATTAATGAATGACATTAGCTTATAACAGTTTCTACTATAAGAAGTATTGCAGTTAGAACTGAGAGCTTGTATAATGTAGTTTTTTCAGAGACAATGCCTGTACACATGTAAATATATGTGTCTAGGTGTATGTCTGGTGTGACTCTCTCAGTCCTGTGTGTGTGTGTGTGTGTATGTGTGTGTGTGTATGTGTGCAGGCGTGGCTGCATGGTAAGAAGCTTGCTTCCTAACCACATGGTTCTGGGTTCATTCCTACTATAACCTTGGGCTTTGTGAGTGGATCTGGTAGATGGAAACTGAAAGAAGCCCGTCGTACACACACGCACACACTCACACACAAACACACACACACATATGTACATATGTTTGTGTGTCTGTGTTTGTCCCCACACCATTGCTTGACAACTGATGTTGGTGTATTTATGTCTCTGTAACTTAGCGGTTTGGCAAAAGAGACCAATAGAATAAGTACTAGGTTTACAAAGAATAAGTCCTGGGGTTGATTTGTTTGATTAAAGGTGGTGCTCCAGTATGGCTACAATGAAATGACTGAAACCAATAAAAGAATAAAAGAATATATATATATATATATATATATATATATATATATACTGGTCGACAACTACAATACTCTTTTATTTAAAATATATTAGAACTATGTAAGCCGTGTGCATTTTCTGTCTTTTATTATATTATATATATATATATATGTATATATATATATATATATATATATATATATATATATATATATATATATATATATATATATATATATATTCTTTACAACTCAGCATGTGGGAATAATTGAAATTCTCTTCCTCCCTTTTCTTACTACATATACAAGGAAAGAATCAAGGAAATAACTCCATATATAGAACAACCATACAGTGCTCAGAATATGAGCTATATGAATGATATAGGCATTGATAGAAGACACAAAATTCAGGTAACTGATAAGCAGTTTTCCTTTATACCATTGGAGTGCTTAAGGCAAATCTCATAAAGCCATAAAAAACATATATGCATGTACAAAATTACATAAAAATACACAAATGCATAAAAATATACATATTAACACATACGAATATATAAAAATGTACATGAGAATATAATGAAAATATAACTGGTGTGCAAGTGCCTGAACTCGGTACATCTGTATTAGAAACAAGAAGGAAGGAAGTTATAGATACATGGACAATGTGTTACAATATACATAATTAATTAAAAGATATTAAAAATATTCTATAGCAGAGTTAAAATCTAATACTCATCCTACTATCGTTTTGGGAAAATGTTACTGGGGGTGGATAAAGTATTCCTGTCCATCTCCCATATAAACAGTTTCTTCATAAGGGAACACCTAATAGGCTTATAATCATCCTCATTTGGAATAGAGAAAATAGAAAAAATATACTTTTCTATTCGAGGCACAAGGCCTGAAATTTTGGGGGAGGGGACCAGTCGATTAGATCGACCCCAGTATGCAACTGGCACTTGATTTACTGACCCCAAAAGGATGAAAGGCAAAGCCAACCTTGGCGGAATTTGAACTCAGAATATAAAGACAGATGAAATAACTCTAAGCATTTTGCTTGGCGTGCTAATGTTTGTGCCAGCTCACCACCTTAAATAGAAAAAATATAGCGCTTTGAATGGACAAGGCAGCAACTAACTATAATAAATAAATATGAACTACAAGGAAGGTTGTATGGAGTTAATGCATTTAAGACGAATTCATTATATGTTTGGATTGAATCTGTTAGTTTAAAATTTATATACAAGTTAGCTATTATTAATAATTTAGATTGGAAAACATTTAAAAGTTGAAAGGAATTTGTGCTAGAAAATAATAGTGCTTCAGAGATCTTATTTAGTAGGAGTTTCCTGTTAGTGTGAAAGATATTAATAGACTCTTTTGTGCACAACTTACAGATTTTTGTATTCGTGTTATATGAGGTAGTTTCAGTTATTATTGTCCAATCTAATTTATATTCAATATTTTGTTGTTTCAATTGGTTTACATATATAGACAGTTGAATTCACAGTTTTGGGATTTATAAAAGAATTTACATGTTCCTGATATCCCGTCTTAAAATCAACTGTACTTTCAATATAAATTTTCTTAGATTCACTGGAGGTGGTAATCTCACATATACATCTTTTAAGGAGCAGCCTTCAGGGGAATTACAGTTACAAATTTTATTTATAGGTTTTGATTTATTGTTTCTATTTTCTATTACCATCTTAGTATTAAGATCCTCTAAACTAGGTTCAGTAGATTCTGTTTCCCATGGATTATTTTTAAGCTTATGTTTGTTATTAGTCGCAATAATAGAACACAAATTTGGTGTAGTTGAATATGATAATTTTAAAGTGTTAAAAATAGGGTGATATTTATGGTCCTTAGGAAAGTCTTTTTCAATAATCTTTAAAAAAATTGTGGGAAGGTTTCTAATATATATATATATATATATATATATATATATACACACACACACAAGTAAACATAACTAGATATATATATATATAGAGAGAGAAACAAAACTGAAAATATTCTGAAGATGAAGATACATGTCTAAGCAAATAGATATTCATTTATTTATAGAACAAATTTACATGGAGAACAAAAGATACAGAAAAGTAAGGGGAGAAGGCATAGTATTTTAAGTCTGACAGCTGTTTCTGTGGGCTTGGATTCATGTAGTAGTTGTAATGGTGACAGATAATGTGTGCAAAAAGTCAAGAATACACAACCAGTAGTAGATGTATACAAATATTACTTTAAAGCTGGCCTCTATCTTCAAGGTGGAGAGATTGGCATCTAGCAGTGCAGATCACAATTTGAGAGAACTTAAGGGTAAAATAGGTGAAGAAAAAGGCAAATAAAAGTAGGTGGAAAGAGGATGTAGACAGTTCAGAGTAGGGAAGGGAAGTGTTGAAACAGAGGAAGAAAAAGAAGAGTAGGAGAGCAGAGCAGGGAGGAGAGGATAAGTGACCAGGGGATTCAGAAAAGTAAAAGTAGAAGTGTTGAATCAGGAAGGGATGGGGTGACAGTGTTGTGAAGAGTGATCTTGTTGCTGGGTGTGTTGACAACATATGTTATTTACCAGAGATGGTAGAGGCTATAAAACTGAGAAAGGGAAGTAGATGCGATGAGAGAAGGGAGGGGTGGCTATTGAAATAAAGGGAAGAGATCTAGTTATAGATGCCGGCAGGGAGGCAATGGGGGAAATTTGAAGAAGTGGGTTGGCAGCAGAGGAAGAATACTGAAGTAGGTAGAAAGGTGTGAGAGTAAATAGAGAGAGATGGACAGAGAGGCAGAAAGGGAAGGAAGGTTGGTAACAATGGCAAGGCCTAGTAGTGCTAAATGGTTCTGATTGAGGATGAAGTTAGGAGAAGCTTTGAGAAGGAATTTGAAGGATGAGGGTGGGGTGAGGGCATAGGAGGATGTGCTAAGTTTAATTTGTGGTTGAATTGTAATTAGGGGGATTATATAGATGTTATGTGATGGGCAAATGATGAATTAAATTTGTGCTTACATGAAAGGATTACATCTTAGGATCTACTAAGTAATGAGGGGTTGTAGTGGCAGAGAATGAGTGATTCCCTTAAACACAATTTACAAACTGTGAGATTAGCATTGTATGGGGGAATCTCATGGATAATAGACCAGGATAGGGTGTAAGGAATATTTTGGGACCTGAGGTTTGTATGTAAGTTGCTAGAGAGGTAGATAGTTTAGAGGTTTGATTGGTAAACTAATTCATGTGTGCATGGTAGAGGCACTTGAAGTCAACTGTACTGTTAATGTAGACCCTTGCCTGGTTGGACTGTGGTGTTATTACCCAGCATTTATAGACTATTTTATTGTGTAGAAAGAAACCTCCAAGTGGACAGAGTTGGGATATCTGGTAATTGGTGTTGGGATGGAGGTGGGAGTGTCACTGCTGTTATATGGGATATGCTGGTAGTAGTATGAGAAGTAGCACTATGGTTGGTATCATTGAATTGGGTAGAGTTTCTAAGGATTGTATTATTGCTACAAAGTGAGTTGGGGTGGGATTCAGGGAGTGTCAAGCAGTGAAATTTGCATCTGTTAGAAGAGGTAATTATGAATCTTAAATTTAGCATGATGGAGTAGGAGATTTGTTAAAGATAGAATAATATATATGTTGTGGTGGGAAATTGGAGTTTAAAATTTTAAAGAAAAGTTTAGGTAGGGATTTAACTTGAAAGGAGAAAGATGGTATGAACCATAAGATCTCCTGCTTCCTGCCTTAGATCATGGGCTTAGATCATGGAGGTATAATGGGGGGGGGGGGATTTATATGAGGAGGCTTGAAGTCATTATAACTTTAAGGTGGTTAGAGGGGCAGGTGAATATGGTGCATGGGGTGTTTAGTTGTAGACTGATGGAGTGTGGATGTAGGTCTGGTGGGGTCAGAATTCATATAAGGAAAGAACAATGTGAGTTTAGCTTTAAGCTTAGTGTTGGGATATAGGAGACCTTTTTGTAGAAGCCACTGATCTGGAGAGCATGATTATAATACAGGGCATGATTTGTTAAAGATGTCTTCATTTGCTGTTAAGTTAGAAGGCCTAATAGAGATAATGGTGATGATGCTCTTAAGGGTAAGTGCAGGGTGATTGAATAGGACGCCAATATATTGTAGTGATTCACTGGGTTTATGGAAAGTGTAATATAGGTTTGCATCTAAGTAGAGAGTGAAATCTTAGAAATTAGCTACTTCTGTGTTACTTTGTTTCTCTCTATTTACAGCCTTATATATGTTTACATGTATATATGTATATATATTTTATATGTCAAGCCCAAGTGTATTTATTTACATCATTATCTCCATATCAGCTCACCTGGATTCCTCTTATAGCCACTCTTTACCCTTAGTTCTCTATAAAGATTTGGAGAGTAAGTTCAAATCATTTGAGCACTATGGCATGTTTTCTATATTGAGCATCTCTGGATCTCACCTGTTGACTCATGTATATATAAAATTATATCTATGTCTGTGTGCATATAAATAAATCATTTCTTGGGGTAAAAAGTACATATAGTTGGGATTGTCTTTTGCATTTATCTTTTAGTTTTCCTGTCTCTGTACTGGTATATTTGCCTGAGTTGATCTTGTTGAATGTATGTGCAGTTGTCTAATTTATATATTTGTGCTAATGTGTGCATCTATGAATGTGTATTGATGTATATATATTTGTATGTATAGCTGTATGAATAGGCATGGATATGTGTGTCCATTATATGAGTGCATGAATAAAAATGTATATCTACATCTGTATATCTCTGGATGTGGTTTTTCACCCTCAAACTCTATTATATTATTCTACATATAACTAACTCTATTTAAATGCTTTCTACAATAAACATGCACCTCATTTAAAGTCTCTGAGAAAGCTATAAGATGTCACATAATCACTCAGCTCTGAGTGCAATGTTTCTTATAGCAGAAACAGCTATAAGCTAATGAAATCTTAAATATGGAGTTAAAGTGGAGGAAGTAAATCAGTTTTAAGTAAGCCAGAAGTTAAGAAGTATATTTGTGCATTACATAAGTATATTATAGTATTGGTGAATAAAGTGGAAAGAAATTTTGTTGTTGCAAAAAGTATTATTTAATTGTATTAGATTATGAGTTGGGATTAAGCTTTAAAGGTAATAATTCATATATGGTTGTATCTGATAATGCTAACAACATAAGAAAATTAATATCTGATATGGAAAAGTTGAGTGGTTCTAGGATGGAAGAGATAAATAAGGTTACCCCAAAGTTCTTTGGGGTTCCAAAATTACACTGTTGTGTGCTAGTTATGATTATCATCCCTTTTTCTCAGACATTCTGTATCTCAAACTACATTATTCAATGTATCTTAATCTTTCTCCTTCTGTTATTGAGGTAGAATAGGATTTCAAGGAATTTTAGATCTTAAATATAACAAGTCAGGTGAGTAGGTAGAGGTTCCTGTTTATTATAGCTGTTATATTTTTGGGAACAACATCGAGCCAAATGAAATCATAGTCATGGCTGATGCCAGTGTCACATGACTTGATGTGCTGGTGGCATGTAGAAAGCACCGTTCGAACTTTGGGCCTCACAGAGGAAGTGGCAAGTGACCAAGACCTTTGGCAATACACCATACTTGAGAAGACCTGTCATGCCAAGTGAGATTGTAGTCATAGTCAATGCTGGTGTTTTGTGACTAGCACCTGTGCTGGTGACATGTGAAAAGCACTTGCAACACCTGGTTGACATTAGGAAGGGCATCCAATTTTAGAAACCATGCCAAATCAGATTGGAACCTGGTGTAGCTCTCTTGCTTACCAGTTTTCAGTCAAACCGTCCAACCTATGCCAGCATGGAGAACAGACGTTAAATGATGATGATGATTGAATAAAGTACCTTGTCGTATTTGTTCTACTTTTTTACATCCTGCAATGGTCAACTTCATTTGTTTAACTTTCCAGCACCAGTACACATCAAGTATTAAGGTCAATTTAATAAACTACAAATCAGGAGCTAGAGTTCCTAAACTAGTCTGATGGTATCTTCAGCTTCATTTTGGGAATCCCTGCAGTAACACTTGTACCAAGTTACATCAGTCTTTATAGTTTCGTTGGAACCATTAGTGGTGAGGAGAGGGTAGGCCTGTTACATAGGCAATAACTGGTCTTTCCATACGACCTTGTTCAGACCTACATTCTAGAGAATATACTCCTGCATTGTCAAATGGTATGCTACCAATTCAGACTGGGCCAGACTTTCCATGTGCAAAGCCATGGTCTTATAAGACATATCAAAGAAGAAGATAAAGGAGGAAGAAGGGTAAGAAGGAGGAGAGGGAGAAGAAGAACTGGAGAAAGAAGAGAAAATGAAGGGGAAGAAGAAATATCTCCATTAATTGTTTATTAGAGTTCTTGTTATGTTTTTTGCTAATGTATACTTTAACAGATATATCAGTCATTGAACATGTTCTATTATATATGACCCTTGATGACAGTGTCAGAACAGTTCTCACAACTTCCTGACTGTTTATGTCTTCATGTCTAAAATACAAATAGAAAAAAATGATGTTGCATTATTATTTTTTGAAAGTTAATAATGCATCATCATCATCATCATCATTATTATTATTATTATTATTATTATTATTATTATTATTATTATTATTATTATTATTATTATTATTATTATTATTATTATTTTATTTTATTTTTTTTTTTTTTATGTTTATGGCAGACACCACTTCTCAGCTGGAACATTCAGTTGTTTGCACATTTTACAGGAACTATGTCCTGTCTAAATTGTTATTCTGACTTTCCTGAAGTTAGCAATGGTTCCAGTATATAGTCAATTACTATTTTGTTCTTTTTTAGTATTAGCATTGTATTTCTCTGTTGCCATTAAAACGAGTCAAATCCTGGAATTGATTGAGTCAATTATGCTGCTCCTTGTATGATTCTATGACTTTCTACTTTCTGCCAATGTAAGCACTCATTATAGTGATATGGTACAGTGAATTAAATGTTCTCAGTATATTTTTATTCCATTCTTTTACATTCATGGTTTAAATCCAAGACAGCGCCAGCTTTGAAAAATAAATGTAAGGTATATAGTAAATTCGATAAATTCTCTCCTGATGACCCCATACACTTGCTGGCATCTGGTATGCGAAGTTCTCAACTGCTAGCACTTGCATGTGCGAGTTGTTTGCAAGACATCTAAAAGTCTGATCCTTACATCATTATTGACCTTAATTTTTAAAGAAACGAAGGGTAATAAAATGTCAGAATCAGAGCATCAGATAATAAATCTTGTGGTACATGTTCTGGTACCTTACTTTGTGAGTTCAAACCCAGCTGAGTTAAATTTTTCCTTTTAAGTTTCCAGGATTAATGAAGTAAAGTACTAGTGAAGTTCTGGGGTCAATATAATTAGCTGCACCTTTTCTTCAAACTTGAGTCCTTGTGTTTATGTAAAAAAAATAATTAACGAAATTATCAAAATAAAATCCTCATCAGTAGTCATCATTATCATCATCATTCAATGTGGTTGAACAAATAATCCCAACCAGTTAGAAGTCACAGTAAGGGTTGCACTGTTCATCCTTTTGATCACTGAGTACAAACATGGCTCATAAAACGTCTGTTCAGGTGATTTTCCCGAGTCACCATTTCACCCTTGTATGTCTATGTATCACAAAATTACTCATTTACAGCTGAGTGAACTGGAACAACATGAAATGAAATGTTTTGCTCAAGAATACAGTGCACAACTAGCCTATAATTGATCTCGTGATCATGAGTACAACACTGTAAACATTCTCAAGTCCGTTTTTGGTAAATCCTTCTGCATTAGCAGCATACTGTAGCAGGTCCTGTTTGCTATTTACCAAATATTCTGCCATATTTCTTCTTTCACTGTTGAGCAGCACATACCATCAAAGTGACACTGGGGTTCAAATATATGCAACCTTATATACCCATAATACCTACTCATTTGATAAGGGTACAGCAGGCACATGTATTACAACCATATGTGCACAATATCAAGATAAACAGCACATGACCATGCAGGTGGGGCCCAGTTAGAATTTTCTTCAGGTGGAGTAGCCCATCTTGCTCAAAAGGTCCTTGAATGAGGGTTGTTTAAAGATGATGAATGAAACACCCATGTTCCTAGAGGTAAATTATTCAAACCCCAAAGAATTCCTCTGAACATATGGCTATGATGCTCCCCCACTACTTCTGCTCATGATCAGAGATGCACATATTGTCAGCCACTAATGATAACACTTCCAATCAGTTTCAATTACATCGACCCCAGTGCTCACTGGTACTTAGTTTATCGACCCAATAAGGATGAAAGGTAGAGGTCAACTTTGCCTTTCATCCTTTCGGGGTCGATAAATTAAGTACCAGTGGAACACTGAGGTTGATATAATTGACTAGACTCCTCCCCTAAAATTTCAGGTTTTATGCCTATAGTAGAAAGGATTATTATTATCATTATTATTAATATTATTATTATTATTATTATTATTATTATTATAATTATTATTATTATTATTATGTTGTTTTTTTTCTTCTTTCTTCAAATTTTTTCCCTTTCTTGCCGAGTGTTTCCCGTACACCTAGGGCAGAGAAACTCATTGTATGCATTCCCAGTTTACACACGCAAATTCACAGGCAAAATATGTATTTAAAAAAAGAAATGAATAAATAAAAAAAATTCATGAATGGATGTTGTTTTCACAGTGATAATGCTCTTCATCATCATCATCATCATCATCATCATCATCATCATTATTCAACATTTGGTAGTTTCAGATAAATTTCTACTGCATCACCTGCTACACCAGGGTGTGCACAGCATTGTGTGTTCTTTTTGTAGTTGGGGAAGTGCAAACTCTTTCCGGTAATGCATTGTGTCAGTTTGTTTTGTTATGGGGTCTGGTTGCAGTCTTTTGTTGTATTAGTATTTGTGTTGTGTGTGTAATGTGAGTTGTGTTCTTTTGTTGGGTAACTGACCTGCTGGTTGTTGTTTATTTTATTGGATATTTGCTATATAAAATATGTCTTATGTTTGTAGATTGTTTTGTTTGGGTTGTATTATTGAATTGATAGTGTCTTGTGTAGGACATGGGCTGTTCTTAGCAGGGTTTTTTTGGATAGTGTGTAGTGTTGTTGTTGTTGTTGTTGTTATTATTATTATTATTATTATTATTATTATTATTATTATTATTATTATTATTATTATCACCCTCATCAGCATTTTTAACACTGCTATTAAGATGGAGAACTTGCAAAATCTTCAAAGCGTTGGACAAAATGTTTTGCAACATTTCTTCCAGCTCTTTACATCCTGAGCTCAAATTCCACCATGATTAGCTTTGCCATTCATCCTTCAGGGGTCAATAAAAAAAATCTCAGTTCAGCACTGGAATCAATGTAATCAACTAACCCTTTCCCTTAAAGTTGCTGGCCTTGTGCTGTTATCATTATTAGGTGGCAAGCTGGCAGAATCATAAAAGTAGTGGGTAAAAAAACTGCTTTATTGTAATTTGTCCCTGCTCTTTACATTCCAAATTCAGATCCTACCAAGGTCAGCTTTTGGGGGTTAATAAAATAAAGTACCAATGAAGAACATGAGTTGATATAACTGACTTGCTCCAATTCCCTCAAAATTGCTGGCCTTGTTCTAAAATTAGAAGGAATTGTTATTATAAGTAGCAGTAATAAAAAAAATCAGTCCAATCATTATAGACTATATGTCTGTTATTAACATATAAGGTAATATTATTAAAAAAAGCAATTTTGAAGAAAAGCAATCTAATGTCAAGACAAAGATCATTAAAAAGTTGTAAAATTTTAACAAAAAAAGAGATAAATGTTTAGAGAAAGGAATTCACCCCCCATCCCCATCAAAAAAGCGAAAATCTTAAAAGGTTATAAGGCCACCTATAATTGAATGATGGGGGTCACCTACCAATACAATGTTTAGTAGTAGCAAGTCTATAACCGGTTTTGCAGGAACATTGATAGCTTCCTTCTATATTGGTACAGATATGTTGACAGTTACCATTTCTTGAAGAACATTCATTAATGTCTGTAAGAGAAAGTAAGAAGAAGAAAAAATAAAATAAAGAACATTAGGTAAAATGAACAGGGGAGAAACAGAAAGTTAGAGGAGAGAGAGGAGAGACAGAAGAAAGAGATATAGTAAGACAAGCTGTACAAGAGGCAGAGAGAAAAAAGTGTGAGAGGGAGAGTAAGAGAAAAAGAGAGTAAAAAGAGAAAGACAGAGAGAGGTGAATGGTATCGAAAAGAGAGCAAATGAAAGTAAGTGAAAGAGAGCAAATAACTAAGGAAAAAAACCATCTGGGGAGAGAGAGAGAGAGGGAAGAAAGAAGAGAATAGTAAAGAGAAAGCAGAAAGCAAATGAGAGACTGAATATATGAAAAAGAGAAAAGAACAAAAGAAAGAAAAAGATGGTAAATTAAAGAGATAAAGAGAAGTAAAAGGAAGAAGAGAAAGTGGGGGAAAAAATGAAAGAGTTGAAGGAAATAGAAGAGAAAACAAATAAATAAGATAAACACCCCCATGCAGTCCACCCTCCACTCCGAATCTTTTGCAAATTTTCAACAAACTGAATTTAAATTGATAAAAGTATATCCCATCTTGAAGGAGGTTTAGTTTGAAATTGAATTTATTTTGTTTTAAAGAATAACAAGTATAAGAAATAAATAATAAAAAGTGTATGATAATTAAAATTTAAAAAGGAAATCTGTAATAAAGAAATAATAAACAAATGATAATGAAATGAATAAAAAAATGATTATAAAAGAATGATCTGAATAGAAGAAAATGATAAATTAAAAAGCAACAACAATAATAATGGAATTTTTAAAAAGTAAAACAAATTAAGCAAAATAAGAAATATACTATTTTATTAATAATTTTGATAATAATTTAAAAAATAACAATTAAATATTAATAAAAATATCATATTACTAAAACTATAAAATGAAAAAATAAATTGATATTAAAAATAATGATAATGTTAACGAAACAATGAATAAATGTGCAATTAATTTTAAAGAACTTTTGGATAAAAAAGTAACAAAATGAAACCAAAATATCAATAAACTTTCTGCCACGTTTGTATCTCTTATTGTTATTAATTACAGCAGAAATAACAGCAGCCAATGTTCGTTGCGACAATTGCCACAGCAGAGAAAAATAATAAAAACAGTGGAAGTAACTACTGTAACCATGAATAACAAGTGGATAATGAGACAACAAAGAAACTCCTTTGTGGTCATTTGATCTGTTAGAAATAGTAGTCAAGTATCCTGAAAATCGTGTCTACTGCGGTCTTGAAATGAGGACACATTGTACGATATGGCCTAGTATACTACACTACAGAAAAAGGTGGGATGTTCTTGACTGGAATGTTAGTCTCAGAGAAAAACCACAGAGTCTGAGGCAAATTGATGAGGAACTGTGTTGGCAACATTCTAACAACTTTCTACTTTCTTTTGATCATAGTTCTGCTCAGTTACAACTAAAGTGGGCTAAACAAGAAGCCAAAGCAGGAGCATCTGCTTCATTGTTCAAACAGGTAGAAATATAAGTTAAATCTCCTTCAGATTACACTTTACAATCTTAAAAAACTGATGGACATATTGGATAATCTAGTCTACTTCTCAACCACATAGTTCTGGGTTCACTCCTGTGTGGCACCTTTGGCAAGTGTCTTCTACTATAGCCTTGTGCTGACCAAAGCCTTGGGAGTGGATTTGGTTGATGGGAACTGGAAGAAGCCTGTCGTGTGTGTGTGTTTGTATGTGTGTGCTTGTGTGTGTGTGTGTGTGTGTGTCTTTGTGTCTGTGTTTGTCCTCCACCACTGCTTGACAATTATTGATGGTATGCTTACACCCCTATAATTCAATGGTTCAGTAAAAGAGAGCGATAGAGTAAGTACCAGGTTTAAAAAAGTAAATAAGTCCTGGGGTCAATTAGTTTGATTAAAAATTCCTCATGGTGGTGCCCCAGTATAATAGCAGTCTCTTGACTAAAATGAGATAAAAAATATAAGACAGTCTGGTCACTGTTGGAATGTTTTCATTACTGGTCTGCTTGACCTGGAACTAAACAATTACAATAAAAAAATATCAAATGTAATGGTAAGACCAAGAAAAGCAACTGGAATACAAACAGAGACAGGTATAGTAAAAACTGTGATAGCAACAATGACAGATGATACAAAGACTGAAACAACAACAATAGCTTCAATGTAAATTGCAACAAGAACTGCCATAGCACCATTAGTAAAATAGAACAATAATATTTGCAGCAGCAATCAGTGCAACACCAACAACAGTATTACTAAGATTGCAGCACCACTGCAACA
>NC_142933.1:56629603-56732103 GCF_046866305.1 Octopus bimaculoides | reverse complement strand
TGTGTGTGGCACTCAACTGTGCCCCACACATAATAATCAAAGGGGTTGTAGTCTGGGGAGTTAGGTGGCCAGATGTTAAGGATGATGTGGTTGCAGAAATTGTCTGACAGTCATGACTGGGCTCTCCTGCTTGCCTGGCACAGTGCAGAGTTCTGTTGTCAGACAAAGGGTCTTCCATCAGCCACCTCTTTGACCCAGGGTAGCACTACCTCCTACAGGCACTTGATGTAGGGCCTCTGTGTTGAGTCTGATGCCCTGTGGGAAGATGAATGGAGGCATAATGTTGCCATCACTGGTGATCACTCCAAATACCATGATGTTGACTGGATGTTTGATTTTTATCACTCTTGGTACATGTTGTAGGGACTAAGATTGACACACAACACTCTGAAATGTTTGTATTGGAGTTTCTGGTGTGAATGCCATGTACAGCATGTCATTTCCAAATTTCTGGCAGAATGAATTGTGTCATGGTGCTCTTTTTCTCACAGTGCCCAGTTGACCCTACTATACTGTGTAGTCAATAAAATCAAAAGGAAACTGCACATGCCCAAAATTAAAAAACATAAGATGGTGACAATTTACCCATCGCACCCTGTATATTCTTTTTTTAAATTTTTGCTTTCTGTTGTCATCTTGTTTCACTATTATTTCTACTACTACTACTACTACTACTGCTGCTGCTGCTGCTGCTGCTGCTGCTGCTACTACTACTACTACTACTACTACTACTACTATTGCTATACTTTTACTAATACTTGATCTTCTCCTCATAGAGTTCATGTCAACCTGTAATTATGGACTGATAGGTTCTCTTCTTTGAAGTCATTTCTGACTTGTTCTTTACAAAAGGAAGAGCAAGGAGAAGACTTGTGAATTACTACCAAATATTGTGTTAACTGACCTATATAACTCTGAAACCTATATATACTGATGATAGCTACACTTGAAACTAGATGCAGTATAATCTAGTCAGTGATCAGGTTGCAATTAGCATAACAAAAACTTTGAGGCCAAATAATAAATGCGTAAGTGAAATGGACAATCTTTGTGCTTTCTGGATGGCTAAAATGTACCTTCTACTCAGTAATTGTTTTAGATTCTATACAGTGGTCCCAGATCTAATTACATGCCAGACAAGTACATCTCTGAAATATATATCAAAACAGAAGACTGAAAAAAACTTGGTATCTTTTTAATTCCATATTATATGCGTTTCATTACAGGATAGGAGTCACAAAGACATGCATGTTGGAAAATGTATACTCTTCTATCTGTAATTCTTTGGACAAGGATCTATAAATAATACAAATTTATACTGGATGTTGCTGCAATTTATAAGTGTTATTACATACACTCTCTGAAATATATATATATATATATATATATATATATATATATATATATGTATATGTATATATCAAGAGCCTGAAAGATTGCTTGGAGATGCATGGCATATTATATAAATGTGCCTAGTTAAAGTATCATAAAGGCATGAAGCTATTAATAACTATTTTGGTTGTGTATTAAATTGATATTTATCTCTCACTGGATGAAGTACATTTATGTTGATTTTACCTATATTGGATCTATAAACTATGTGGGTGTGTGTGTGGGTGTGTGTGCATGTACACACATACACACACATGTGCATGCTTTATTTTTTTAATATAAATTGGTACATTGAACAGAAATATCATATAATATTTACATTCACCAGTTTATGGTGGCCTTTGTCATTCAATAAATAGAAATGGATAAAATGAATACCAGTCTAAATAATGGCATTCATTGAATAGTTGCCTAAAAGCTACTGCAATAGGAGGGCAACTGCAGAAGTAACAACAATAACACCAGCAATAGCAATAACGATTACAGCAATAACAAATGTGACAAATAACAAAGTATTAACAACTGCAATGTTGTTGAAGATAGAATGGAATAAATGAAGCAACTATTGCTACAATTGTGATATATCTGTTGCTATTACAGTTATTACAGTCTCTGTCTCTTTTGCTATCCCAGTCGCTATTTTATTTTATTGTTGCTATTGAAATTGTAGTTGCTATTGTTGCTCTTATAGTTGTTCATGTTTCTGCAACCATGTCTGTTGATATTCCAGATTGTTATAAGAAGTTTGTGCATTTTCAACATCTGGCTAGATATCATGGTCTCCCACATCATCTATCCTGTCCAAAAATTGTACTTGCATCCTTTGACCAGTGAATTCTTAACTGTCCTTTAAGGCAAGTCACATCAATAAGTTGTCAGGCAATTACCTAAAGTCTTGACAGTTGTCCTCCCATAATAAACACTGCTCTGTATTCCTAGCCAAAACATTAACTTTCATTGGCTCTGATGACTTAACTGTAAACAGCTGATATGGTTCACTGTATGATTAAAGAGTGTTTGGTTGTTTTGCAGCCCTAAGTTCAAGTTCCATGTAGCTTGAACAAAGTGACAGTGAGTGTGGCAGTGAGCTACTCCATTACTGAGACCAAACTGCCCATTGGTCTTGGTCCACCATGAAATTAGATGTTGGACCTTGTTCTGCAAATGAGTTGTGTGAAGGCTGGTGAGCAATCATTCAACCAACATTTTAACCACTACTGGATGCTAAAAGATTAACTATTGATCTGCAGTTAAGCGAAGTTGTGTATCTACAGTTGTTGTTTAGCCCCATATTAGACTTAAGCCAACAGACCTATGATCAATGACGTTGCAGCTGCACACATTCAGTCCCTTTTTCAAAACAGTGTATGTTATCTAATGTGTTATTCCTTTTTTGTAAATGGTTAGGTATGATTTGAAGGAGATTTGATTGTTATATTTTGCAGGTCAATAGTGCTCCTTCACTGGCTTGTATAGATGTAATTAGTTTTGCTTGAGTAAAATAGTAGCCAGTAGAAGGCCAATTACAGTTAGAAGCAATGCAGAGACCTTTCACCCCCTTTATTCAATGCTTTAGTTTGGTTTAGGGCCATGCGACACATTCTATCATGCAATGTTTCGTTATGTTAATTGCAGCATAGCAATTATTGTTTATTGCATCTGTCTAGTTGACATTCAATATATTTGTACATGTTCAAAGACTGGTGATAGCTACAGAAAATAATTTGATCAGTATGTATGTTGTTATTTCAAAAATGTATAGCCACTGAAAATGATTATGAAGCAGCACAAAATTTAGAACTTGTTTGGCAATAATTAATTTGGGTCTAATTTGACTATCATTGTTGTATATGGACCTATTGTGATTACCAATACATATGGACCTAGAGTGTTAAAGAACATTGTTTTTAGACCTGATGTAACAATAACTTTACACTGAGGCTTCCTGTAACTAATGAGGTTATTCTGAACTTAAAGTAACCTGATGTGATGGAGGAAAGTAGGATGATATATTAAGTAGGCAAATTGCTTTTGTCTAATATGGCTAAGAGTAACAGTAACTGAAGTAGGAACCAATTCATTTCTACCATTTATTGACACATTTTACACTATATTGACTCTATAAACGGCACAAGCCAATGAGTACATCTTATATGGTTGCTTGTTTCAGTACCTGTAATATATGGAGGTTTGTGCAGTAATAAAACATTTTTCTATTATAAAGCATCACTAATTTTTCTTATGACAATGACTCTTGTGTCAGTACTTACAGCTTGGTGGACTAGTCTATTAAGAGTTAAATGTCTTTGCCAGCAACAAATCTCAGCACCTGTACTGATACATAAATATTCAACACTTCAATCAGCAAGCTGTTAATTTAATGATGTGTCCAGTTGTGAATTTTTTTAGGCTTTTAGGAATAATTATAGAAAAAATTGGTTTAATTAAAATAAAAGAAAGAGATTAACTGAAGGTTGAGATTAAAATTTTACTACCAGATAATGAGATCCTACAGATCAGCCTTGAATGATAAGTGTTTCATTTAATACAATTATATATATACATATGTGTGTGTGTTTGTGGAGAGAGAGAGAGAGAGAGAGAGAGAGAGAGAGAGAGAGAGAGAGAGAGAGAGAGATAGAGAGAATGTGAGATCAAGGTAGGAGGTGAATACAGACACAGAATAGGAAAGAATAGGGATAAAAAAAAATGGATGTGTAGGTAAGTGTGCTGAGTGAGAATAGTGTGACATGATCAGAAACAAGGAATGAATTGGATGCAGGGAATATCAGTTCAACAAGAGAAAGTGAAGGAAGGAAATAAGGCAACACAGAAGATTGGTGAAAGAAGGGGTGCTAGAAGATGGGTTGTAGGGGAAAGGTTCAACAAAACCTTAATTCTGCGGAGAAGGATGAGTCTTCTTAAGATCAGCATATTGCCATTCTCAGTCCCTGTTATCTCCTCTGAGAGACTCATATTTTGAGTTTTAGTTTTCTTCACCATACTTGTATACACGCACACATGCACACACACACACACACACACACACACACACACACACACACACACACACACACACAAATACACAGACACACACATGTATATATATATGTATATGTGTGTATGTGTATTCATTTTTTGTTTTTTTTCTTTTATTTGTTTTAGTCATTTGACTGCAGCCATGATGGAGCACCACCTTTAGTTGAACAAATCGACCTCAGGACATATTCTTTGTAAGCCTAGTACTTATTCTACCGGTCTTTTTTGCCGAACCGCTAAGTTACGGGGATGTAAACACACCAACATTGGTTGTTAAGCAATGGGGGGGGGGGTACAAACACAGACGCACAAACATATACATATATGACAGGCTTCTTTCAGTTTCTGTCAACCAAATCCACCCACAAGGTTGGCCCAAGGCTATAGTAGAAGACACTTGCCCAAGGTGCCATACAGTGGGACTGAACCCAGAACAATGTGGCTGATAAGCAAGCTACTTACCACACAGCCACTTTTGCACCTATATATATATATATATATATATATATATATATATATATATATATATATATATATATATATTTATATATATATATATATATAATGATCATCATCATCGTTTAACGTCCGCTTTCCATGGTAGCATGGGTTGGACGGTTTGACTGAGGACTGGTGAGCCAGAGGCTGCACCAGGCTCAATCTGGTCTGGCAAAGTTTTTACAGCTGGATGCCCTTCCTAACGCCAACCACTCCAAGAGTGTAGTGAGTACTTTTTACGTGCCACCAGCACGAGGGCCATTCAGGTGGTTAAGGTGTTTTTACATGCTATCTGCATGGGAGCCAGTCCGGCGGCACTGGCAACAACCACACTCGAATGTGGCACATGTGCTGGTAAAGCGACACTGGCAACGATCATGCTTGAATGGTACTTTTTACATGTCACTGGCACGAAAGCCAATCCGTGGCCCTGGCAACGATCACGTTTGGATGTGCTTTTAATATTCCACTGGCACAAGTGTCAATCAAGCGGTACCTTCATCTGCCACATCAGCGATTTTATATATATATATATATATATATGCAGTAAATACTCGAGTATAATCCGCACTTTTTTCTCAAAATTTAAAGGTCAAAATTTCTAGTGCGTACTATATACGAGGTTAAAAATGAAAAATATTTACTTAGCAAAATTTTCTAAGTGATAAATATATAAAGGCAATTTACTTAATATTTATTTTTCACTGACGTTATTACTGTTATTTCTTTATTTTCTGCAAACAAAGTGCACAAAAATGCTACACGTTTGCATTATGTTATATATACAATAATAATAAAGGACGTTACCGTATATACGTTTACAAACCAAGGACGTTATATAGACCTCCTTGACTCAAGTTAGAGAAGGAGTGCATATTATACACAAGGTTTAGGTTATTCAGAAGTACAGCCCCCTAAAAATCCCCTGCATATTATACTCAAGGGCGGACTATACTCGAGGATTTACGGTATATATATATATATATATATATATATATATATGTATATATATATTCACAATGAAGATATTCAAACCTCTTATAGGGATATTTATCCAAGATACCCTGGTTTAATATATTAAATTTTGAAGAGGAAATCCTTCAATGAATATATTATATAGAATATTGTAAGATATCACACATTTCTATTGAATTAGAAGATGTAATGGATACAAAGTAACTTATTACATAATCAACATATTAACCAACAATTGTTTCTTTTCTCAAATAAGATTAAAATCACAAATCATATGTAAAAATATACTTTTGCATTTTAAATACCTTATAAGGAAAATCTGCAAGATTTCCAGGGGACAATAAAGATTACATTAGGATGCTTTTCAGACATACTGCAGCAGAGATTGTGCCTAAATAGGTCAGCTCCTGTCCATTTGAACTTCGCCTGACATGGCTGGAGGTTGTAGATCAAAAGGAGATGATCAATCACTTTTTGACAGGACAAAGAAAACCATTTTTCATGCCTGTTGATTGTGGTGGTTTGGACTACTGAGAATTCTTAGATTCGGTTTCGAATCTAGGCTTGGAGAAGGAAGTGTTACTTTTTACATATACGTAATGATAAAAGCCACAAGTCTTGTGAAATACAGCTACCCAGGGTTTCCTGGCTTAAACATAAATTTATGTCACCATTTTTCAAGCTGAGAGCAAGACTGTTTGTCAGTTGTTTTTCAGACATTTGAACAAGGAATGTACATAAGGAAGAAGACAAAAAGAAAAACACAAGGGAGATAAGCAATGTAACACTAAACTAATGTCAAAAAGACATAAACAAGGTATTAATGCTTTGTGGTGTGTCTGGTGGCTTATTTTTAAACTCCGCCAAGATGTATTTCTTAAAATGAGGAGCATAAACAAAAATTCTCATTCCTGGGACTTATGTAGTTGTTGGAGGCTCTCAAATTTTTTAAGAGATATAGTTTTTCAAGAGAACACATTGAACATCTTTGGATTTGGGTCCAAACCCCACCATTATACATGGGATGCTATTTGTTACCACTCTTCTATGAAAGACATATCTTGCCATAGGGAAATATTACCTAACATGAAAGGCATCCAAACAATAAAAAAATTACCTGAACGAATTTTATCTGACCCATGTACAAATGGACATTAAAACAATGATGATGATGATGTATGGGAAATGTCACAACTGGGAAATTTTCAAATATATGGATGTTATAAAATGTCCATTATTATATTTTATAAACCAGATTGGAAGTCGCCATATACCAATGGAAAAATTAATAATATTAGTACAAAGAAAAATGGCTTTAACCTTATCATTTATACCTTATACTTATTTTCTTCTAGCTTTTACCATCCTCTTTTTCTTGCTTATTAATCCTTACCCATGTAGTATAATATTACTATATACAGTGAAACTGTGTCTATATTTAAGTGACCATTTCAGTTCTGAAATTGTACTTGTTTAGCAAGTGATTTAATATGAAACTTTATAGTGAAACTAAAACAATCAGTGTGGAAAAACACATATTAACCATTTAAAAACACAGTAAAACTATTTACTTAATCATTTAGTATTTGGTGTCAGTGACCAGGTTGCTGAGAATGCAAATAACCATCATTAAATAATAAATGATTAAGTGAAGTTCACAGTTTTTGTGTATTTTTGAATAGTTAATATGTTTCTTCCACTCTGTAATTGCCATGTTAGTTCTGCTAACCCTATTGTATTAAATATCATATGATACTTTACATTCTAGCACATCTAGAGGTGTTACCAAGTTAATATATCCGTACTTTTACATGAGGCTGACAAACAGCTTTATATCATATACACCCACACACATCCTTTAATCCTTACTCCTTTACCCTTTACTCTTCTTCATTTTCTGAATTTATGTTGATCTAAAAATCACATCTTTGCAGATTCACTTTTAGTTACAAAGTCTGTATAGATAAATAGATTTCAAACCACAATTCTCATTGACAAATCTCTCCCTCAAAATTCCAATTATAGTTTGCATGTAAAGAATAATTCCTAGCATTTAAAATTTTATCTTGTGAGTACATACCTATAATTAAGCTACCTTTATAATTATTATAGGTTTGCATCTTTCCATTTCTAAGACTATACGCTAATGCTACCCTATTATTATTCCCAATTATTATCAGAAAATACATCAGTAGCATACCTCTTTCTAATATATTTTGAATCAGGTTTCCTACAACATACCATATGATTACAATTTGAAATTTTAACAATCCATTGATATTAGAAATCCATCTTGAGCTGTTTTTCTAAAACTTAGTAACATACTTTTAATATTAAACCTGATTTCTAGAAGCAAGCCATTTTAATTATGATTTAATACTTTTGATAGCACACATATTAATCTTGTACCTTACTTCCAAATTATTCACTTTCATTTTCATCTGTAGCACTATTTCTCCTCAATTTGCATACTATACTTCAACAAACCACAACCTACAACATTACTTTCAATTTACATATATTATCTGACAGTTTTCTTGTAGAATACTTCAAAGAGCCATATAAACCCCGCTAATTTATCAATCATCACTAATATTATTTTCTACTTTAATTCCTATGTGCGTGTAATTCCTATGTGCGTGTAATTCCTATGTGCGTGTAATCCCTATGTGTGTGTAATTCCTATGTGCGTGTAATTCCTATGTGCAACATACTCTCTCATATTTCCTCTTACTGCTTCATTAAGTTCCTTTCTTATAGCTATCCTCTTAGGTCATCCAACTACATATTTTATAAAATATTACTTCTTATCATATGCTTCCTCTTAGGTCTCATATTCTTTCACACCATAATTTAAATCTTATTATAAAATTTAATTCATTGCAGAATTTTCCTTTGTCTGTTTCACATATACATAAACAGTTAAGTAAAACTTTATTGTTAAAATATGATTGAGATATATTTTTAAATCACCTGATTCCAATTCAATGAACCCAAGATATTCTTGATTTATCATGGATTGATGCTACCGCTTTATATGTGTGTGTGTGTGTGTGTGTGTGTGTATATATATATATATATATATATATATCTGTTAAATACACGTTATCTTGAAATATCTTTAAAATACAATACTAACATGCTATAATCTACATATTTCAATCAATAAGCAGAAATACAAAACATCAAACTCTCTTTTTGAACCATTATACTTTTCTCAGTTAAACAAAAACAAGTCTTTTCATTTTGAAAAATTTTATAATAACATGTTATATCCCTTTTCTTTTAAGTCACATTAATATTATTATCAATTTTCCATTTGCATAAGATGAAATAACTTCCAATTAAAAAAAATTATGATAGTTTTTTTTATAAAATCTTCAAAAAGCTATAACTCCACCCTCTCTAAATATTTGAGCTTTCTCAGTTTTTAATTTACCTAAATGCTTCTCTGAATTTCTATTTATTAGTAAATTTTGTTCTCATTTCTAATTATTCTAGTGAATAGATGAAACTATAAAACCTTCCATTATATAGCACTTTCAGGAAAAATAAAGTGGTGTCAAGGGAGAGCTGCAGTGAGAGAGATAATGTGTAGAGAGGACGAAGATATGAAGAGAAGATACAGTGAGGTGCTCATTTGAGTGTATATATATATATATATATATATATATATATATATATATATATATATATATATATATATATATATATATATATACACACAGTACTTCCAGAACTCAGTTTTACTGAGGCAGATGAATCTTCTTGAAAAGCCTGGTCCTTTGTCACCACCTCCATGAGATTCAAACTCCTGAGATCAGCTGTCACAACTTCAACTTCCTGGGTCTCCTTCTCCCACAAACTTCTGCCACATTAAGTAGTTGGCACTTCTTGATATAGATGTCCTCATCGATAACATTACATACCCAAACATTACATGTTCAAACTAAAGCAATCTTCTTTCTTGCACACTGTGTTTGATCCCTCTTTTGCCCAGTTTTTATCTCAACACACTTGTACTATACCATTCATGCACACACTGATATTACGTCCCCAGTGGAGAATGTTTGCTTCATTTCTTAACAATATTCTCAAGGCCTCTGTGTTTAAGGCCCAAGTCTTATTACTATTGCAGCTCTAACATTTGCACCATACAATCTGCCTTTGATTCTGTGGGAAAATATATTTGTTGCTAATAGTGGTAGAAAGTCCCTAAACTTTTTCAGTCTGTTTTTACTCTGGCTACTATACCTTTAGAATAATCACCTTCCATGCTAATTAATTACATCTAGATAACACACACACACACACACACACACACACACACACACACACACACACACACACACACACACACACACACACACACACATATATATAACATTTTTGCAGTATTATACACAAGGCTACATATACAGTATGGTCGAAGTATTAGTAGATAGTTTCATAGAAAATGAAAATGAAGCTTCTTTAAAAGGAAAGAATGATTATTTTAATTGTTCTTTCATTTTAGGGAAGCTTAATTTTATATGAAAGCTTCTTGTAACAGTTTAGCTACATCTGGTGTTTAATTTCTAATACTGTATTAATAATATATCCATTGTGTTAGCTTGTACTGAGTGTATCTTTTCTCTGACTTATGAAACTAGCTTGGAATATATGTGTATCTGTGTGTGTGTATGTGTGTGTGTGAATATATATAGAGAGAAAATAGATAGATATAGATAAAGTATCCAGGTGGATACTATATGAGCACTCAGTTATAATCCAGGTTATGCCTAATTGCATTAAGTGTAGAAATTTCTGAGATTTAAATAAATGCTGTAATTCCATTTTTGTTGTTGGTTTGGTGTTTCTTCCCTCCTTTCCAGTTGAAGTGATATGCTCACCATCTCATGCAGTGTATAAATAAATTGTTTTTATCAATAAGATTTTTTAGATATATCACTCTCTATCTAAAAATAGAAATTCTGAAAAACTACAAAATAACACATAAAAATAACCTAATTAATTTATACTTGCAAGCTAAAAATATAATGAAAAAGTTAAATTTAGAGGACAAGGGTTAGGGTAAGGGTTACCTTACCTACCTAGAACCTCTCAAATCAACCTGAAAGCCAATAAGCCTAACTCCACTATTAACCCATCTGCCAGAGGCTGCTCAAAATCAGATTTAGGCAAAATTAGTAAGCACATCATTGATAAGTACATTCCCATACAAAGGTCTAACTCTTACAAAGTAATTGATTGGTTCACTAATATTAGCAATGAAAAATAAACTAAATACATTCAGTTAGATATTTCTAACTATTACGCTTCTATTAACCCCATCCTCCTCAACACTGTTATTTACTATGAAAAATTCTAGTCTATCCAAAGAAGTAGATATTATATCAACTGCTAGAAAACCTATTATTGAATTTGAGGGAAAGTATTGGGCAGATATGTTTGACATTACCACGGGCTCCAGTGATTCTGCTCAGGTAACTGACCTAGTTGGTACATACATCCTATTCTGTATAAGTAGGGAATTTCTGTAATGGGGAGGGGATTATACAGGGACGATACTCTATTTACATTACATAAATCTAACAATGTTAAATAAGAAAAATATAGCAAAAAGTCATTAAGTTTTTTCAAAGGTCTGGGATTATCTATCTCCACAAAAGAGCACACTAAAGTTAACTTCTTGGACATTACTTTGGATTTGAGTATAGGTGAATATCAACCATACCACAAACCGAGTGATAACCTCAAGTACATCAATTTTAACAGTAATCACCCCCAAAATATTACTCAATAACATTTCATCCCACATCTCTAGACTTTCAGCAAATGAGGAGTTCTTTACAAAAAAATGAAAACTATTATAATAATGTGCTAGCAGAAGCAGGTGACAAGGATAAGTTACTATATAGTCCCATGACTCAAATGAAGAAGCATACAAGTAAGAATGGAACCTGGAACTTAGTAGTTGCAAACACAGGGAATAGTACAATTAACTGGAAAAAGCCCCATAGGCATAAAGTGAAATCAGCAGGCAGCACCCAGAATAGCAATAGCAGAAATAACTGCGTATAGGACTAGGTTAGTAACATAAATAATAATAATATTGACAAACGTGATAAAGAAAGTGCAGGTAATAACCTAAGCAATACTAGGACAGGCATCAAAAATAGGAACAACCTTCTTAAGAAAAGGAATATACAATGTACTATTAATGTAAACAAGGATTATAACAACTTCGAGGATAAACCACTTAGAAAAATGAATTGTTTTCACAAAATTAGACCAACTCCTAATAATAATAGTGATCTCCACAAAAGAGAAATAAATCAAGGGCTACATTGTGGTATAATGCAGTATTTGGTAGGCAAATAACTACCAACATTCTGGCTAAACTTTTCGTTGCTGTAAATAGGCAGTTTCCTAAATCAAACAAATACAATAGAAACTTTAACTGGCACACTATTAGATTGGATTTTTCCACTAGCAAAAACTGATCACAAGTTACAGCAGCACATAAGACTTGAAGAATATCTAAATTCCAGAGCAAAGAATACCACAGTAAAGTACTTAATAGAAATAATGACAATAATAATACTCTTAGTGATGACAACTACACACAAAGAACCAAAAAAGTAGAGAATCAACCTGGGGAGATTTTGAATACTGCACTTACAGACAATGACAAGGAAATGCACACCAAAATAGAGGCAAGTAGTGGAAGGAGACAACTATTACATTTCCAAATGCTACTGGATCAGATACAGTAAAAACAAGACAAAATAACATGTGAACTGGAAACTATAGCTGAAATGTAAACACTAGTAGATCTGTAGATAGAGAAATAGACAAGGTATCTAATTCTGGTTCTTCTAACACAGACAAGGTTAGTAACAATAAAAGTCTTTGTGGCTGTGACAAGGATAAAATCTTTTCCCTAAATGCTCAATGTCTGAGGAAAAATACAGTATACATGAATAGGGTTACATCAGATGTAATTTGACAATTTTCAAGGCAAGGTTGGCAAATCATTTAGCTTCATTCAGGAATAGAGAGAAAATACATAGCATGAGCTTAAGTGTGTTCACCTTATCCCTTATATATATATATCATCATCATCATCATCATCATTTAACGTCCATTTTCCATGCTGGCATGAGTTGGATGGTTTGACAGGAGCTGGCAAGGCTGGGGCCACATTAGGCTCCATTGTAGATTCTGGCATGGTTTTTACAACTGGATGCCCTTCCTAATGTCAACCACTTCATAGAGTGTACTGGGTGCTTTTTACGTGGCACCATCACCAGTGCTTTTTATGTGACATCAGCACCAGTATAAATTCTGCTGTGGTGGATCTTCTTGAATACAAGGTACCAGATATCTTGGTCCTTTGTCATTTCTTTTGTATGGTTCAGTGTTTTGAGATCAGCCTTCAGTACTTTATCCCATTTCTTCCTGGGTCTCCTCTTCCATGAGATACATCCACTTTAAGTGATTGTGTACTTCTGTACACAACTGGCTGCAACCATACACTTCATCTGCCCAAACTAGTACAGTCTTCTCTCCTGCAAACTGCATCTAATTCCTCTTATGCCTAATTTTTCTGTCAGTACACTCACACTCCATTGCACATCCTTCATTCCTCTGTAGCCTTCCCATGGCCTCTGCATTCAGGACCCATGTCACACTACGAGGTATTATCGCTGTTTGTACACATGTGTCATACAGTCTTCCTTTTTACTCAGAGAGAGAGTGGGGAGAGACCTTTAGTTGCCAACAGAGGTAAAAGCTCTCTGAATTTTCTCCAACCTATTCTTATTCTAGCAATTACAGTTTTCAGTACATCCTCCCTCTCTGCTAATTAGGTTAGCAGAAATTATCCACTACCTCTAAAGAGCCCCCAGGGCATTTAGAAAAATCAATTTCCCAAATATCTGTAGTTTTTGTGGCTCCTGTGCATCTTTCCCATACAAACACTACTTTCTCTAATAATCTTTCTCTCATTCCACTGCACTTCTTGTGTATCCATAGCTTGCATTGGGTACACTATAATATATATATATGATGATGATGATATACATGTATATATGTGTGTATGTGTGTGCGTGTGTGTGTGTGTGTGTGTGTGTGTGTGTGTGTGTGTGTGTAGAGGTTAACTACTTTCAAACAAGAGTGAACTCAATACAATGAAATGATGTAGAGGTCTAATAGTTTATTCAAAAGCTGCATTAAAAATAATTCATGTTATGACTTTCAGTTTACTGCCCATTGATTCTTTGGGTAATGATATCAATCTCCATTGTTGTATGATGTCAGATGACATGAACCATAAAGAGGGATATGAGTGATAAAACCCATTTAACTATTGGCAGCATGAAAAATCAGACATAAAATGATGATTAAGATGATGATCTAAAAATAAATAATGTTTGGATCAAGAGTAATCTTATTCTAAATATATTTTAAGCACACACACACATGCGCATGGATGTATTATTGTTATGTTTCCCTCGGGTGACTCGCAGAGATAACACAACGAGTTATACAATTTAATTATTACATTTATTGTTCAATTACATACAAAGAACGCACTCACCCAATGTTCGTTATGAATAAGCAAAAGTCATGTCCGCCATATATATATCAATGACATTTTACCACGACAGTCCCACAAGACAACAACAATGAAACAATGAACTCAGACGAACCACATGACACACGGAACGTCAGACGAATTACATATCTAACAGTCCATATAACACCTCCCCACTGAAATTGATGCTACACAAGAAGTATCAACAGCAAAGTCTCTCTTGGGTTTTACGGGTTCTCTTGGACCGTCTTGGGTTGTCTGGTCCATACTCTGGAACGGGTAACATGGTCTTGGGTCTGGTTTGTCTTTGTGTTAGTGGCACAGTTTCCGAGATCACCATCGGGTGATCTGTTGCAAATTCAAATACAGTGTTTTCTGCATCACCAAGTTCATTGTCTTCCTCAGTTGTGTACCGCGGTCGCAGCTGTTCCCAGTGTCGTCTCCACATCGGGCCATGAGGTATGACCTTCACGTTAAAGCAGCGAGTACCCAATGACTTCTTAATGATTGCTGGTACCCATCGGGGATCTTTGTCTCGGCGAGGTCCATAGTATAGTGCATACACAGGATCTCCGGCCTTGTACTGCCTGGTAACTTTAGCGACATCAGCCGAGCTTGGAGTCACCTGAGACTTATGTGCTTCCTTAGACTGTTTGCCTTGAGCAATGTGTGTTGGCGATGGCAGCAGAGAATCAATCCTTGTTCGTATCTGCCGGTTATTCAAAAGTTCACTTGGAGAGAATCCACAGGATGTTGGTGTTCTCCGGTACTGCATCAAGAATTCTTGAAGTGCTCGTGTCGGCGGAAGAGAAGACTTCCTCAGAGCTTGTTTGAAGGTTTGCACCAAACGTTCCGCTGCTCCGTTGGTAGCTGGGTGGTAAGGTGCCCCTGTCAGGTGTGTGATCCCGCGTTCTTTGCACCAGCTCTGGAACTCCTCAGACGTAAAAGTTGGTGCATTATCGGTGACCAGTGTGTGAGGAAATCCGAAGTGCGCAAAGTCTTCCTCAAGCAGATTCAAAGTGGCTTTGGAGGACGTGGAGGAAGTAGGATGAATGCATGGGTACTTGGAATAAGCATCTGTGATCACCAGCCAATCTCTACCCATAAAATTTATTGCATGGTCCAGATGTAAGCGGCTCCACGGCTTTTCTGGTAACATCCATGGGTGAACTGGAGGCTTAGATGGCTGCCTTTGATATTCGTTACATGAATCACATCGTCGACTGGCTATCTCTATAGCAGCATCGATACCAGGCCAATAAACAGCAGTTCTTGCTAGTTGTTTCATGCGTTCCATGCCAAAATGTCCAAGATGCAGAAGATTGAGGATCTTTGGCTGCAAGCTATGTGGAATCACAACTCTAGATCCATGTATAAGGCATCCATGACAGATACTAAGTGAGTTTGATAACTTACGGAACTTGTTGACTTCGTCATTGATCTCCATGTTCTTTGGTGGCCAGCCTTCACGGACGTAGCGCATCACTGTAGATATCACTGGATCTTTCCCTGACTCTTGACGGAGGACGTTAGCATCCACAGGTTGGACTTGAATACTAAGAGCTTTGATGGCACACACCATGTCTATGTCTTCACCATTTTCCTTTCTGTCAAAGTCGTTGTCATCACCGAATGGCAAGCGACTGAGGGCATCAGCATTGCCACGATCTGCTGATTTCCGATATTCAATGGTGTAGTCAAACTGGTTCAGCCACAGGGCCCATCGTGCTAGTCTGTTAGCAGCGAGAAGTGGCGTCCCTTTCCTCGGACTGAATAGTGATGTCAGTGGCTTGTGGTCAGTCACGAGTACGAATTTACGACCGTACAAATATTGGTAAAACTTCTGCAAGCCAAATATGATAGCTAGGGCTTCCTTTTGAATTTGACTGTAGTTACGCTGTGCAGAAGTAAGAGTCTTGGACATATTGGATATTGGGCGCTCGCTTCCATCAGGATAGCGGTGAAACAGGACTGCTCCAATACCAATGTTTGATGCGTCACAAGCCAGTCCCAAAGTTTTGTTTGGATCGAAGTGTATCAGAACTTGACTTGATGAAAGTACATTTTTCAAGTGATCAAAAGCTGACTGTTCCTCATCTCCCCACTTCCAAATAGTTGACTTTTTTGTAAGGCAATAGAGTGGCTCTGCTATACTGGCTAGGTTTGGGATAAACTTTCCATAAAACTGAACTGAACCTAGGAAAGATTTCAAGCTTGATTCGTTCGTTGGAGATGGCATCTTTAAGACTGCTTCGACTTTGGATCCCTTAGTGATCCCTTCAGCCGACAAAATGTGTCCAAGGTATTCTACACTGGGTAGTGCAAACTGGCACTTTTCACGGCGACATCTGAGTCCATTGTCGCTTAGACGTGTGAGCAGACACTTTAGGTTGTTTAGGTGACTGTTTGCATCTTTCCCACTGACGAGCATGTCATCCTGGAAGACTGCCACTCCAGGTAGATCATGGGTCAGGTTTTCCATGATCTCCTGAAAGTAACCAGGTGCTGACTTGATTCCGAAAGGGAGTCGTTGTTGCAGGAGTACTCCACGGTGAGTGCTGAGTGCGAGTCTGCGTTGACTTTCTGGAGCCAGCTTGATCTGATTATAGGCATCAGCAAGGTCTATCTTTGTATATCCGAATCCACCTCCGAGTTTCTGCATCAGTTCAGCAGGGAGTGGCATTGGATGACGGTGATCAGCAAGTTGGTCATTAATTCCCACAGAGTAGTCACCACAAATCCGTAGTTTGGGCTTCAGGTTGCTTGAAGCGTGTGCTTTACGAATCGGTACCACTGGCGTTCCGTATTCATTGAATTGAACAGGCTTCCAGATTCCCTTGGCGATGCCTTCTTCGTAACCTTTGGCCAGGTCATCACGAAGAGCAAATGGGACCGGACGTGCCTTGTGAAAGACTGGTGTTGCGTCCGATTTGAACTTCACTTCCAGTTCAAAGTTCTTGAGACATCCCAATTCTTGCTTGAAAAGATCTGGAAATTCATCACACATGTTGTGACAATCTTGCTGCAGGGAAACATAGGGCTCGCTTGAGGTCTTTGGATACATCCCTTCTGCACCTTCCCTCTTAGCTTGGCTGTCTATGCTTTTCAAACCTAGAGCAGTGTCTACGGAAATTCCCAGAGTCTGGATAGCATTCCGACCCAGCAAATTAAGATCAGAGATCTTGGTGACTATGTAAGGTATAAGATCCTGCTTACCAGTTGTTGGATCCTTGGTTTGGCCCATGAAAGTTCCTAGAACAGGCAGGTTGTGCTTGCTGGCAGATTCATAGCGATGCTTGACATCTTGCAGCTTTGGTCTTCCAAGTTGTTTCCAGACTGACAAGGAAACAAAATTGCCTGTAGTAGCAGTGTCCAATTCCATTGTGAACAGTCTGTTCTGGATTGTTACTGGCACAATTAAACTATGAGTGTCTCGGGAAACTTCACCTAGGATCGCCTTGACTAGCTCAGCTTTTGTGATTCTTTTCACGGGAGTTTGTGAATGACCATTGCGTTGCTGATGTTGTTTTTTCCTACACACCGCTTGCAAATGACCCTTTTTGTCACAAAAATGACATTTGGTTTCCCTGAAAGGACAGTCTGTTGCTTTGTGGGCCTTTCCACATCGGTAGCATTTCTCCTGGTTTGTGGAATAAGACTGCTGATGTTTCTTTTGAGGACTCTTATTCCTGTTCTGCTGGACCTTGTACACCTGCTTGGTTTTGGAACCGTATACAGTTTCTTTTGCAACCTTTGCTGCGTCTTCAGTCTCAATGGCAACCTGGACAGCACGGGCAAAATCTAGTTCTGAGTCTTTTATCTTAAAAAGCACCTTCAGAACCGCTTCATTGTTAACCGAACATATGAATCTCTGTCTCAGAGCTTCATCCTGTGGGTTGGTGATCGCTGGAAAATCACAGGTAGCTGCATCCTGGCGTATACGTGCTGCCAGCTCCTGGAGAGTTTCGCCTGGCTTCCGCTGCATATCACTTCAAAACTTGAAACGCTCTCTCACAATGAAAAGTTTAGGGTCGAACTGTTCCTTCATGAAGTCAACGATTTCGTCCATTATCAAATTGTTGATATCTTTAGGCGGATTTTGTTGGGTAGCCAGATTAGCAAGTTGTTTGTAAACAGTAGCAGTCTGATTGGTCAGGAACACTTGTGCCATGCGTTTTTCAGGTACAGCATTAGCAGCCACAAACGTACGGAATCTTGACCAGTAATCAGGCCATAGTTCTGTCGCTGAATCAAATGCAGTAAATGGTGGAATCGACACTGTTGTTGAAGCAGCTGAAAAATAGCCACTAGAATCGCCTTCAACTTGTCGAGCACCAAACAGTTTTAACAGAGCGTCCATATCTCTCTGATGTTGTTGCATTTGCTTGTCCATTTGTTCCCTAAACAATTTAATAAGTTCTACTGTCTGTTTTTCAGCCATTGTTATTACGATGAATAATTTTCCGGTAAAGTAAGCATGTATCCTATCGGCGACGCCAATAAACTCTGTTATGTTTCCCTCGGGTGACTCGCAGAGATAACACAACGAGTTATACAATTTAATTATTACATTTATTGTTCAATTACATACAAAGAACGCACTCACCCAATGTTCGTTATGAATAAACAAAAGTCATGTCCGCCATATATATATTAATGACATTTTACCACGACAGTCCCACAAGACAACAACAATGAAACAATGAACTCAGACGAACCACATGACACACGGAACGTCAGACGAATTACATATCTAACAGTCCATATAACAATTATGTTTGTAAATAGTGGTGTGAGCAAAATAAAGAGAACCCAATACATATATAAAAAAGGGCATGGCTGTATGGTAAGAAATTTGCTTCCATAATTTAGTGGTTCAGCAAAAAGTGACTGATAGAATAAGTATAAGGGTTAGAGAAAAATAATAATTACTGGAGTCGAGTTGTTTGACTAAACCTGCAGCCTAATGACTGAAACAAGTAAAAGATATATATATATATATATATATATATATATATATATATATATATATATATATATATATATATATATATACGATGGATATTTATGATTCACCTCTCTTGGAACCTGCTCCTTGCATGTTCTAAAGTATTTTATGGACTATATATTTAAAACAATATGTGTTTCTGGATTAGCTTAAAAGCTAATCGTTTACTCATTTGGGTTCAATTAATATTATACATAACCTGAATATCTTTCTGCCTGTACTTTGGTACCAATGCATTTTAATTTTGACCTGATCCAGTGCCCTACCATACCATTTAAGTGCCTCACCATTTAAGTGCATGATCCACCTGAATCTTAATATATTACACACACACACACACACACACACACACACACACACACACACACGCACACACATGCACAGAGTTTATTATTAACATTGACTATCTTTCTGTTATATCAAGTTCCATATTGAAGAAGAACCATTCATCAAAATATATCATTAGGGAAAGGTTTTTTTTCATATGCTTTATTTGATGATGTGCCATCAGATGATCATCTTTTTGGCACAATACGTGAAATACCAGAGCAATAATGAACACTAGCAATCACCAACTGTATGAGGTATCCATTCCACATCTAAGGATTATCCTATGACAAGGATATGTGACTCTCAATAGTAGAATGCTGAAAGCTGGAACTATAACCTTGTATATTAAATATTTCCTCTATCTATACTCTAATAAAGGAATAAGGTTTTCTTTTACTTTGTTCATAGCACCCCCCCCCCACAAGTAGTGTTTTCTTGTAAGTGCCATGACATACACTATAATACTATGAATAAGGTATAAGGCATAATTTATACCCAGTATAAGGCACAAAGTGAAAACTAAATTAAAATTCAGATATTAAATATTCTATATTTAAAGTTCATTCATATATTTAAGTACATATATATATATTGTTGTATTTCAGGATGGTCATTTTATTTATCACTATTTTTTTTTTTTGCCAAATAAACACACACACTATATATTTTTTTCTTTTTCTTCACTCGTTTATTACTGTTATTTTATTATTTTGATGCCTGTCCATTGTCTGGAAATCTTTTGTCACACATCTGTGACCTTTTCAACAACACTTTTTATTTCCATGTATGTTCTTGCTCCACTTACTCCATTCTGTTCCTCTAAGATGTGTATCCTTATGTGGACAATGGACAGACGTTAAGGTAATAAAATGACTGTAATAAACAAGTGAAAAAAAAATATAGTGTGTATGTTTATTTGGCAAAAAAAAAAAAAAAAAATAAAATGACCATTCTGAAATACAACAATATCTGTTTCATCACATGCTTTCACATCAGGAATCTTGCAAAATGAATTGAGAAACGTATATATATATATATGTATATAGTGTTGTATTTCGGAATGTTTTTTTTTTTTTGTCAAATAAACACATGCACTATATTTTTGTTCTTCACTCATTTATTACTGTTCTTATTCTAACTCATGTCTATTGTCTGGAAATCTTTTGTCACATATCTGCAATTTCTTCAGCTACACTTTCCATCCTTGTGTGTGCTCCTGCTCTGCTTAATGGACTAAGCGTGTGTTTGTTTGACAAAAAAAAGTTACCATCCCGAAATATAACAATATCTGTTTCAACACATGGTTTCACATCAAGAATCTTGCAACACAAATTCATAAACATATATATATATATATATATATATATATATATATATATATATATATAAAATTTGAAAGTTTTTTAGATTTTATTTCATTCTAGTGATGTAATAAATAGGATTAGACAGGAAATGTGTCTTCATTTTTTTAAAGGTCTCTCATACAGGTTTGTATAGCATCTATGGAAGTGAAATAAAAGAGAACTCACTGTATGTACGTGTGTATACACATGTATTCTTGTTATGGTGTGTATATGTATCTGTTTATCATGTTTCTCTGTATGCAAATAGTATGGAAAATATGAAGACAGACTCACCATTGGTATGCAACAAAAAAAAAACTGGCATGGAGTTGCTATAATGAAAAGGTGCTGAATGTGGAGAACATGAAATAAATAGAGATTACCCCATGGTGGAGTAATCCCTGTTTATAGAGGGACCAGCAATTCTATATGACAGCAGTATGATAGAAAAATAACCAAGTATATGAAGAGTGGGGAAAGCCACAGGTTCATTGGGGATAGTTGCAGAAATGCTTAAGATATTTGATGAGATGGGATACAAAATTACCACTTATATAGTTTACCAAATAACTCAGGAGGGCATAGTAATAGTATCATAGTAAACTGTTACAAAGGCAAAAGTGATACTTTAGAGAGGAAATTTAGAGGACTCAAACTACTAGACCTGGTTATAATGGTCACAGGAAAAGCCATAGTCCAATTGATCCATGACAGAGTAGACTTGGATGAGATGCAATTTGGCTTTGTCCTTAGAAGAAGCACTGCAGATGCATTCTTCCTAGTGATGGAACTGGAAGAATAAACCACTATCCCTGGTGGCATTGATTTGACCACTCAGTAATTTGGTGGTTACTGAGGAAGCTAAAGTATAGATGAATGGCTGTGTGTGGTACAAGCTATGTATAGGAATGCAGTAAGTAATGTGAATGTTGGCAACGATCTCAGTAATGAATTTTGTCCATTATTAAGGTACCTATCTTTTATCAAGGATGCTTTGACCTTTAGTTAATGATCGTCTTGTAAACTGTTGATAATTCAAGTAAAGTAAAAAAGCTACAACCAAGAATTGAAATTAGCAACAAACTCAGTTCAGCAGAGGGCAGCAGAAATTCTACTTTATGTTGTCACCATAATGTCACTTTTTTCTATCAGTGTCTTACATAAATGTAAGTCTTCAGATTATAAGAGTGAGGGAAATCATCAGATTTAAAGGTAATAAATAAATAAGATTCTGTGACATTCAGTGCTTTCTTGAAAGTAATAATGTTTTTTAACATAGGCTTGAAGTCAGAAATCTTCTGAGTAAGTGGAAGAGGAGGAGGAGGTGTCCATTAGACTATGATCTGCTCCTGGAATGTCTTGTTTTGGTCTTAGCAGAACAGCATTTGCTCACAAGTGAGTGACAGTTATGACTGTAGTATCTACACTTGATGGTACTGTCCCCAAGTCTTGTCTTGGTGCTGCATATTTTTTTGTATATGCTTTTCTTCATTAGTAACCATCAGTCTTTCCTCTCATCTTTTTGAACCCTTGTCTAGTTCCTGTCTCCAATGGAAGCAATCATCAACAAAGTCCTCTACTTTCCATCATTCATGTCACTCTTGCGAAGATGTTCGCAAAAGTGGTTTGGGTATATCAGTTATATCAACTCCAGAGCTTGACTTGTACTTATTTTATCAACTCTGGAAGGATGATGGGTAAAGTTGACTTTGACAGAATTTGAACTCAAGTCATAAGAGAATATGTCTAAATGATGCAGTAAAACATTTTACCCAGCATGTTTCTGATTCATCTACTGATTTGTGGATTTCATTATGTAAAAGGTAGTTGACAGTAATGAATGGCCATCAAGGGGAAATATCAGTGACAGTTTGCTGACCTGACTTTGCCGGTGATGCTGCATAGTTATGGCCTGTAAAAGTTGCCTTTTGCAGACCATCCCTTGTGGTGAATAGTACTGGATTGAGAATGAATGCAGAGAAAACAAACACCATGAAGATTGGACTAGGAACAGGGGATAGTGAAACCAACATCAAAGGTAAAATCAGAAAGATGACAGAATTATTTCAGCCAATGTATAAAATCTAGTTCATGAATACAATGGATATTAACATCACGACCTGTGTATACAATACTGTTATACTACCTAAATCTCCAAAAAGTTGAATGTCATTCACAAAAAGTGGTTGAGGAAATTCCTAAGACTTTCATTCCATGATCATATCAGAAATAATGAATGCAACTGCTTGTCTACATCTTGCAGCAACTAGATCATTAGGATGCAAAACAGCATTGAGAGAAAATACCAACAGGGAGGAGAAGATGGAGAAGAGTGTAACAAAGGGGTTGGCTACTGTAATAAGAGTTAAGGCTGCAGTTTGGTCTTGTTACTGCTGGAACAAAGGATTAATTAAGAAGCAAAAATCCTCATGTTTATGAAAGGTAAAATGCATTCTTGATTGAAATAAATGAAAGAGCCATTCTTGAACTTCCACCAATAACATGCTTTGGTTGAAGCGGTACATAAATTAAGAATGAATAGAAATTATCTTGCTTTGTCACGTTCGATCTGCAGCAGGTAAATTAAAATGTACAAGAGAATTTCGTATGCCACTTAGGTTTACTTCTTGTGTAAGAGAAAGTCATGCACATGTTGTGCGACTTAATAACTATGAGATACCTGGTTGCTTCTCTTAGGCATTTGATTCCTTGGGTCATGTGTAGTAAAATCTATGGGCTCTCAACACAGAGATGTGTCTAGCATGAAGTCTGGTGAGTGAAGAGAGAGACAAAGGCCAGGGATCTGTGTCTCTTCAATATATAGCAACCCTTGTTAATTAATTTACATTCTAGAACAATCCAAAGCTCATTGAAATTAGTAAAAGGGACATAAATCTAACTTCTTGGAAGTTTCTAGAATGTTTGCCAAGGGAGTTCATTGTGGATAACTCTCATGACTCACCAAAGTAAAATAGGCAATAATAAACCTGTTTCGAATTATGTAAGTCCTACAGAATACTCCCCTTCCAGAACTGGAACAGTTGACAACAACGAGCAACACTGTAAGTTATGAAGCAGGTAATTGCATGTGTGCTGCAAGAGGAACTGTTGGACTAGAAAGGCTCTGTGACAAGAGTCTACAAGCAGCATAGCAGAAAAAGTAAGATAAGGCACTGGAAGCAACAAGGCATAAAACAATGTGTGCAAACACAGAACAATGCAAAATCAGAAAGAATGGGAAAGCATGACAGACAACTTGTGTGAAATATGAAACCATGCAACCATGATATAAAAAAGCAAACATACAAGAAAATAGTCTGTCAAAAATGTATACAGTTTATTAAATAGAGACAGCTTATAAAAATGTAAGCAATTCATGTTGATGTGAAAAGTTTAGTCAGATATACATAGTCTTAGTCAGTTTTTGTGGCCGATGAACAACCCTGCCACTGAGTATAACATAGGGCAAAGAAGATGGAGGTGTTTGTGAGGGTTATTGTGAAGTATATGGTGGTGGTGAAGGTGTTTGTGGTGGTGGAGTGAATGTGGGAGAGTATGAGGCTCTGAGGTGTGAGTGTTGGAAAATGCATTCTTAAATCTATCCACTGAAACAGTCTCTTTCCTACTATTAATGTCAATAGTGAAAAGCTTGTCAGTGTGTTAAAGAACCTGACAAGGTCCTGTGTATGGTGGTATGAGAGGGCCTCTCACAGAGTCATTGTATAAGAATACACGGGTCCATGAAGCAATGTCCTTTGGGACGGCAGATTTCATGGGTTGTAACCGAATGTTCATTGGTGGTAGATCAGAGAAGTGTGACTGCAATCGGTTGACATAGACGGAAAGATCTTGGGTAGACATATCTGTTGGTGCCAACATCTGGCCAAGCAATGATAAGGGTACTCCACACAGCAGGAGAAGATGGAGAAGAGTATGGACTTCATGGCTTTGAATCTTTCAGGGGCATCTGATGGCTGTCAACAGATACTCAGAAAACAGAACATGCAACTAATTGAGAATAGAAGAGAACTACCATCTGATGTGCAAACATATGTAGGATGGACTAACTACTGATAATGCCTATCTCTTTCCCTTTTCTCAGAAGTAATAATAAATGTATGTGTGATATGAACAGTTTCAACAAGTTGCTATCTTTTTCTAATCATTACCAATCACATCCTAATTTTAAAATCTCACAGTTCTTGGTGGTTAGGTTATAGATGCACAGTATTGTAGTCAAATAAATGTTTTTCATTGTTAGCTTATCTACAAATTGCTTGCTATTCTGTAACTGGTAACCTGACCTACATCCACATTGATAGCCCCCAATTGAATTCTTGCTGATTTGATGACAGCTACCATTTCCAGCAGATAATTCATCAATGTTTAGAATACAAAGAGATAGAAAGAAAATAAAATAATACATAGTTAAACCAAACCATGAATTGAAATTATGCACTCTCTGGAAACTGAAGATTTGAAGTAATGTAAATGTTTATCCAATGACTTCACTGTATTATGTCTTGTGCTCACAGAAGTATAGTCATCAATTTATCTGTAAAAATTGCGAGCAAGGTTTGAGAGAAAGTGTGTATATGCATCTGTGTATGTAGACGAATATTATGCTAGGTGCATGTCTGAGTCAAATACAAAATAGATGTTTTCTCAAAGTGAGCAATGAGGAAGATATAAAATAATTATAGCTTGAAACTAAAAGATAGAAGAATCTTACAAAAGACAGCAATTCTTATGTGTCAAGTGAAGTGGCAGAGAAGCATTTAAAAATTAATAGGAAAACTGATGAGTCATCTCTAGAATACATGAAGTTAGGAGCAGATTTATTGTGTATTCCTCTCCCCACACAAATCATATTGTATATAAGTATACATATATGTATACATACATACATATATATATGTGTGTGTATGTATATATATATATATATATATATATATATATGGGAGAATTTACGAAAAAAAACAACAACAGACGAGGACAGGTGGTGTAAACAACAAAAGGATGTATTAGTTTAACACTCGGGAATACAGAAAGTCTTTAACGTTTTGAGCTACGCTCTTCAACTATGTCTTTCAAAGATAGTTACACTAAAAATAAGGTTACTAATAGTAAAACCAATTAGCTAATTATTCCTTATGGGAGGCAAATTAAATCTAATCTTCCTTTGCAGTTTCATGAAGATATTAGGAATTTTCCAAAGAATTCTAGATATTACTCTATTATCAACTCACACACGGTTAGGATTGGTTTTTCCAACACTAAAAATCTCTTACAAATTATCTCCTCACATAATATTAGCCTGTTAAATAGGGATACATTTACTAATACTAAAATTAATTTAGCTAATACCATCCATCCCCCTAGAAATATTAATAACAAGGTTATTGTATCTGGAGTCAATTACAACAGAATCAAGTTTATGTCAAGTAACTCTAAAATTAAAAATTCTATATACCAGTATAAAATTACTTCTGGTAATGAAGTATTTTTTTTTATATAGACAGCTCATCTTCTCAGTCAGTTAAAAGAATTTCTAATCATTACTTTACATTTAGGGATAGGAATAAAAGTAAAAGTACAGGGCTTAGTAAATTAATTTGGTATCTAAAAGACCACAATAAACAGTTTAATTTAGATTGGTTGAGTCTCTCAATTTTGATACCTTATGATAAAGGCAAGGAATTCTGTCTTCTCTGTAATTTTGAACTTTTTTATTCTTTTTTCTAAAAATCCCCTTGTAAACACAGAGCGTGCATACTGATGTAAACATTGGCAGAAACACACCTGTATTCATATAAGTGATATCTATCATTATATATAATTTAAACATTAATTTTCTTCTTACATTTCACATTCACTAGATATATCTTTTTCCAGACTTTAGGGTTTTATTTAATTTAGATATCGTTATATATTTCTCTTTTATTTGTTTTTTTCTTTCCTGTACCCCTCCTCTTTCTATAGGCTACATTTGACGTTATATCCTCTAACATTTTTTTAAAACAAACTTAATAGCGTTCAGTTAATCACTATACATATCCATCATTTTCTGTTAAAATGTCTTATTGACGAGTTTCATTTCTTTATTTTCCTGAAGAGAAAATTACATTGTTTTACATCATTTTATTCCTTTGGAATAACACCAGTGATATCTTCAAAACATGTGTTGGAAGTAAAAGAATTTGAATAACACCCGCGTTTAACTCCATTTATTTATTTATATATATATTATACAAAATATTTCAAGTAAACCCGGAGTTTCTACCTTTAAAAACGAGGTGTTACACACTTTTTTACATGTGTGATTTTTGCTACTCTGGTAAATATTTATCTATTTTTTTCCACGTTAATTGTTAACAAGGGAAAAATACATACAACTATTTATATATATATTTATTGGCTAAACTGGCAATATGACCATCCCCAAATACAACAACAATATATCATCATCATCATCGTTTAACGTCCGCTTTCCATGCTAGCATGGGTTGGACGATTTGACTGAGGACTGGTGAAACCGGATGGCTACACCAGGCTCCAATCTGATTTGGCAGAGTTTCTACAGCTGGATGCCCTTCCTAACGCCAACTACTCAGAAAGTGTAGTGGGTGCTTTTATGTGTCACCCGCACGATGGCCAGTCAGGCGGTACTGGCAACAGCCAGGCTCAAAATGGTGTATTTTATGTGCCACCCGCACAAGAGCCAGTCCAGGGGCACTGGCAACGATCTCACTCGAAAATCCTTACATATGTCACGGGCACAAGTGCCAGAAAGGTGACGCTGGGCACAGGTGCTATCCCGATTTCGCTTTCGATTTCCCCAATAAGTCTTCGCAAGCTGAGTTTCATGTCCAATGAAGGAGATGACGTTGGCACGGGTGACAGTCATCGAATTTAGTTCGATTTCACTTGCCTCAACGAGTCTTTGCAAGCGGAGTTTAGTGTCCAATGTAGGAATGGTACGCATAAGTGGGCTGGCTACACCCCTGCCAGAGGCCTTGGATTTAGGTCTCACTTGGCTTGTCGGGTCTTCTCAAGCACAGCACATTTCCAAAGGTCTCGGTCAGAAGTCATCGCCCCGGTGAGGCCCAATGTTCGAAGGTCTTGCCTCACCACCTCAACCCAGGACTTCCTGGGCCTACCTCTTCCACGGGTTCCCTCAACTGTTAGGGTGTGGCACTTTTTCACACAGCTATCCTCATCCATTCTCACCACATGTCCATACCAGCGCAATTGTCTCTCTTGCACACCACAACTAATGCTTCTTATGTTCAGCTTTTCTCTCAAGATACTTACACTCTGTCGGGTATGCACACTGACATTACACATCCAGCGGAGCATACTGGCTTCATTCCTTGTGAGCTTATGCATGTCCTCAGCAGTCACAGCCCATGCTTCACTGCCATGTAGCATGGCTGTTCATACACATGCATCATACAGTCTGCATTTTACTCTGAGTTAGAGTCCCTTTGTCGCCAGCAGAGGTAAGAGCTCTTTGAACTTTGCCCAGGCTATTCTTATTCTAGCAGCTACACTTTCAGCACCCCCACTACTAACTTGGTCACCCAGATAGCGGAAGCTATCAACTACCTCTAGTTCTTCTCCATGGAATGAGACAGAAGTTGTTTTCTGTTTGTTTACAGTGTTTATTGCACCTGACCAACTGCTACATACAGAAACTAACTTCCTAGTTAGCCTGCCTTTGATATTGCTGCACCTCTTATGTGTCCATAGCTTTTACTGGGTACATCTTATAGAGTTACTACCTACTCCTTTTCTACATACTGAGCAGGGCCATCTACCTGAAGGGGTTTATATATATATATTTATATTTGTGTGTATATATATATATATATATATATATATATATATATATATATATGTATATATATATATATATATATGTATATATATATATATATGTATATATATATATATATATTTATAATTGTATATCATCATCATCATCATCATCGTTTAACGTCTGCTTTCCATGCTAGCATGGGTTGGACGATTTGACTGAGGACTGCCAAGCCAGAAGGCTGCACCAGGCTCCAATCTGATCTGGCAGAGTTTCTACAGTTGGATGCCCTTCCTAACGCCAACCACTCCGATAGTGTAGTGAGTTCTTTTACGTGCCACTGGCACGAGGACCAGTCACACGTTACTGGCAACGGCCATGCTCGAAAATGTGTTTTTCACATGCCACCTGCACGGGAGCCAGTCCAGCGGCACTAGGAATGATTTTCTAATGTGCCACCAGCACAAGTGCTAGAAGGCAACACTGGTAACGATTACACTCAAATGGTGCTATTTACGGGTCACTAGTGGAGTACTATGCTCTGGCATAGTACTCCACTGGTGTGGTGCCAGTCATCGAGTATGGTTCAATTACGATTTCACTTGCCCCAACAGGTTTTCGCAAGCAGAGTTTAGTGTCCAATGAAAGAGAGGTTGGCATGGGTGCCAGTCGTCGGATTCGGTTCGATATCGATTTCAAATTTCAAATTCCAAATTTACTTGCCTCAGCAGGTCTTTGCAAGCAGGGTTTTTAGTGTCCAATGAAGTAAAGATACGGATTAGTGAGCTGGCTACACTTCTGGCAGAGATCACAGATTATGCATATTTCCAAAGGTCCTGGTCACTGGTCATTGCTTCAGTGAGGCCTAAAGTTCAAAGGTCGTGCTTCACCACCTCATCCCAGGTTTTCCTGGGTCTACCCCTTCCACAGGTTCCCTCAACTGCTAGGCTGTGGCACTTTTTCACACAGCTATCCTCATCCATTCTTGCCACATGTCTATACCAGCGCAATCGTCTCTCTTGCACACCACAACTGATGCTTCTTAGGTTCAACTTTTCTCACAAGGTACTTACACTCTGTCGAATATGCACACTTACATTACACATCCATCGTTTCTTGTAAGCTTACACATGTCCTCAGCAGTCACGGCCCATGTTTCACTGCCATGTAGCATGGCTGTTCGTACACATGCGTCATACAGTCTGCCTTTTACTCTGAGTGAGAGTCCCTTTGTCACCAGCAGAGTTAAGAGCTTTCTAAACTTTGCCCAGGCTATTCTTATTCTAGCAGCTACACTTTCAGCGCACCCATCCCCGCTACAAACTTGGTCACCTAGGTAGCGGAAGCTATCAACTACTTCTAGTTTTTCACCCTGGTGTGTGGAAAAGGTTGTTTTCCACACATTCTCAGTGTTTATTGCTCTTGAGCATCTGCCACATACAAAAACTATCTTGCTAGTTAGCCATCCTTTGATATTGCTGCACCTCTTATGTGTCCATAGCTTACACTAGGTACATCTTATGGAGTTTCTACCTACGCCTTTTCTACAGATCGAGCAGGGCCATCTACCTGAAGGAGTTTGTGTTTTGTCTACCTTCCTACTTATTAGGACTTTGGTTTTAGCTAGGTTAACTCTAAGGCCCTTCGATTTTAGTCCTTGCTTCCACACTTGAAACTTCTCCTCTAGTTCTGATAGTGACTCAGCAGTTAGGGCAAGATTATCAGCATAGAGGAGCTCCCGGGGGCATGCCGTCTTGAATTCTTGTGTTATTTCCTGGAGGACTATGATAACTAGGAAGGGCTGAGGACTGAACCAGAATTTTTCCCTGTACTCGTTGCCATCCCTCACCTTACTGACAGTGTCCCTGTACATGGCTTGCACAGCTCTCACTAACCACTCATCTATCCCTAGTTTCTTCATTGACCACCAGATAAGGGAGCGGGGGACCCTGTCAAAGGCTTTCTCCATGTCAACGAAAGCCAGGTACAGAGGTTCAACTTTGGCTAGGTATTTCTCCTGCAACTGTCTTACCAGAAATATAGCATCAGTGGTGCTTTTTCCTGGAACGAACCCAAACTGCATCTCATCCAAACTGACTCTCTCCCTAATTAGTTGGGCTATGACCCTCTCCATGACCTTCATTACCTGGTCCAACAGCTTGATACCTCTGTAATTGTTTGTGTCTAGAGCATCACCTTTACCTTTGTAGTATTTGACTATGGTGCTGCTACACCAGTCATTGGCTATGACTCCTTCGTGTATCACCTGATTAACTATACAGGTGACTAGGCCATAGCCAACGCTGCCAGATATTTTAAGCATCTCTGCAGTGATTCCTGATGGACCGGGGGCTCATGTGTGCATTTGTGTACACATACAAATACATATACTTATGTAAATATAATGTGAGTTACAGATGTCAATAGAATGCTGAGCTATTGGAAATGATTTAGAAGCATACATTGTGGTGTATGAGTATGTCACCAAAATCCTAAGACTCACTGTACAGCTTACAACATCATACATATGTGTGCATGTATGTATGCATGCATAAATATACACACACACACACGCATACACACACACATGCACACACATACACATGCATGAACGCAGACACATACATACATATCTACAAACAGCACAGCACAGACTAATTTTGTTATCAACAATGAAAACACTGACTTAACAGAAAACTATAAGGTCATTGCTTACCTAAATACTGTGCATTGATTTTTAGAGAAGCTGTCTTATCCAATTTCTGCAGGACCATTGCAAGTCCAACATAGTAGCAAGTCAGCAATAGTCAAAATGTAAGTAGGGAGTGTGGAGTTGTCAAATAACTTTCAATAGATATAGCTGTGCTGTCTGATATAAGAAATCAATGTAAAGACTTTGAGACAGTATGGTTTGAATGCATAAAGGCATGTAATTTCATTCCTCACTCATAGTTACTTTAATCACTGCAGATGTTAAAAGTACTTTCTATCCTAGATGCTGTCATTGAAAAGCTCAGAAAGATGTTGTAACAGAAAATGGAATGATTGTCTTCAATGTTATAAGTATTCTAAAAAATTCTAAGGAGACAGTTTGTCTTTGCTTCTGTTTATTTTGACATGAAATCTATTATTGTTTCTTTTAGAAAATCCGGTGGTTATATGCTAGGGTTTGCAAGAGCAAGAAATTCTAATGTAACCCATAATTTCTTTGTGGATGATCTAAAGATCTATACCCCAAATATTTATGATGTTGATGGATTTTGTAACATTTTCAGCTGATATAGGAATGGAATTCTCTATTTCTCCTGTTCCATGTGAGTGCTACAAATACTTAACTATCACAAAAGCCTACTATGCAAAGATACTGTGAATAAAGGTGGAATAATTGAAGAATGATATATCAAACTTTGAAAAATATGTCAGTTAGAGCTTTCCTCTTACAACAGACCATATGTCACAATGCATTTGCAGTACTAATGCTGGCACCAACATTTGGGATATTCAACCAGTTTCGAGAGAAAGTCCTCTCTAAAGATATTAAACCCACAAAATCTTAGCATCAAGTGAAAGTTTCCATACAGATAATAATATTGAAAGGCTCCTTCACATAAGATTAGTGTAGGGAGAAGATATTTCAGATCATCCCAGATAGTCTTATAGTGCCATTTGGTAGTACTCTGACAGTATCTGCTGCATAAATAAAAACATTGATCACATGATCAATTTCCTACAAGCTGGTATTGAACTTCTCTTTCCCATGACTTTCCATGTGACCTCAAAATTGCCTTCTGAAAAAAAAATAATAAAACGGTCATAAATGGGTATATTTCCAATAAAGTTATGCTGACATTGATGGAAAATGTGACCTCCCTTGGACTCATCATTATCACATCACATTCCAAAGGATACTCTTTTGCAATCTAAGAGCAGGGAATAACTACAAAATGCCTTATGGAAAGAGAAATAGTAAAATACTTAAACATCCAAGATGCAACTGAAAATGTTAATTAGATTACATTTCAGCAGAAGATATTACATCCCTACCAAAAAAAAAAAAAGAAAAAAATATGATAAAAATGAAGTACTATCTTCCAATGCTGTTAAAATAATATACCATTCCATTTGTAAGACTGCCCTGAGATAAATATAGAGAATATCTAGGATATGTTGCTATAAAACAATGCCTCATTATTATATCCAACTAACTCATGTCAGCATGGAAAAAATGTATGTAAAATGAATGAACAAACATCTGTTGTTGAAGGTATACATATGCATCAACACAAGAAATATTAGTGAAACGTTCATACCAAAGTTTCTGGCAAGTGCAAACATAACAGGCGAAATGGAGTTGTTTGTGACTGAGAAGTAAATCTTATGTGGTTATAAAGATCAGCTACTCTATAGATGTGAACATGCCTTTCAAATTCAGTAAGAAAGACAATATCCATAAATAATTGCTTTGATATCTACAGCTCCCTAATTCCAGAATATAAATTCACATTCACACCTATTGTTGGACTTAGTTATATTAATAAATATCAAAGTGACAGTCTTAAAAAGCTGGATTTTCCAGGCAAAAAAAGTGATCAACTGAAACATAGTTTTGAGACATAGTTAATAAGTATAACAGCAAAAATATTTAAGACTTATCTTTTATTTTCTATCTTTTACTTATTTCAGTCATTAGACTGTGACCGTGCTGAGGCCTCACTTTGAAGAGTTTTTAGTCAAACAAATTAACCCTAGTACATTTTTAATGCCTGGCACTTATTCTATCGTTCTCTTTTTCTTAATCACTAAGCTATGGCGATGTAAACAAACCAACATCAGTTATCAAGTTGTGGTGGGGGACAAACATAGACACAAAGACACACACACATAGATATATATATATGTATAAACATATATGATGAGCTTCTTTTAGTTTCCATCTACCAAATCCACTCAGAGGCTTTGGTCAGCATAAGGCTATAGTAGAAGACATTTGTGTAATGTGCCACACAGTGGGGCTGAACCCACCACCATGTGGTTTGGAAGCAAACTTCTTACCATCCAGCCATGACTGCTCTTATAGACTTGTCTATAGTTCATCATTTAACACCTCACCATTGTTATCCTCATTCTAGTGGTGGAACTTTATTTATTAGAAACCAGTCTTTTCTTTTGAGAAAAACATTCAAATAACTTTTTAAAAAAGGTATACACACTTCACTACCATAGCATTTAGTTTAACTCTCTACCTACACTGTCACTTCATTGGCATAGCATTAATGATAATCATAGAATAGCAATTTTCTTAATCATCAACCTCCTTCTTTTTATCATCACTTCTACTTTATAATGATCATCCCCATCAACATCATCACTATCATCCCTGCCATCCATACTATCACTTTTAGTAAACCCCATCATCATCTCAATCACCATTATGACATCTATCACCATCAACGCTACAAACAGTAAAATGACCATCACTACACCTACAAGTGTCCATACCACCAGTACTTCACCCTCCTTCTGCCAATGCTATTACCATTGCTGACTCTACTACTACCACCAACACCACCACTACCAGCTCTCTACCATTACATTGGCTTCTGACACTGCTGCTAATGTTACTGCTAACACCGCTTCCCCCATCACTACCATAACTGCTGCCTCTACAGCCAACACCACCACCTCTACCACTACTTGCATTATCATCACCAACACTACAAACCTAAGCAATACACTGCCACCACCATCAACAACACCCTCTCCATACAAAACTATTACTAGCTGTACTGTCACCACCACACCATTACTTTCAACAGTACTACCTCCACTATCCCTCCCACTTCATCATCACCATTATCATTACCCATCCCCAAGATAATTCACATATTCAACAATTGTTATCATTATCGATATTCTAAATCCATGCCTGGCAAATAAGAAAATAAAAAAGAAGGGATTGGGAGGTGGTGGTAGATTACATATCAATAACATTTATCAGGGATGTATGGGGAGAGTATTTTACCAATCCCAATTTCTGCTCATAAAGTATTAAGGTTGTCTCCTGAGACTGCATACAGCTATTCTTAAATCCTTATTTTCAGCTTCTGATAGAATTTTACACAAGGGAGATATGGAGATCTATAAAAATGGTAAAACATCATTTATTTATGTTTATTCAATGGTTTTGTTTTGTTCTTCAAATTGAAAATTATATTCCATCCACAAATATACATTGTTCCCATTGGATGGATATTTTAGAATATATTAAAATACAAACTTTATGGCAAAAATGATATGTTTTTCAGTTAGGTTGATGCTTGTGATCCTGCCAGTAGTGTTACTGGTTGTGGCAATAGTAATATTGATGATCAGGGCAAGGAGTGGCACATATACTTTATGTTTCCTGACAGCAGCAGCAGAACTTGTCCTTAGTTAGCTCTAGGACAGCCCTGAGTGAGCAACCTATGACCAAAAGGAATTCCAACTGCGACTACATACTTTTTCATATGTGTGGGATCCCATTATTCAACATGTACTTTTCTAAGATGGTTGAGGTGTGTTTTGAGAGAAATTTGATTACTATTGTAGCAGGTCTTATGTAGAAGCTCCTCGGTTTACATGGCTTATTCAGTGGCCACGGTAAGGAATAGTAGTAATAGTATTAATGGTGGTGGTGAATAGTACATGTTTGTTATTTTAATGTTTTCTTATTTTAACCCCAAATCGGATGCCCAGTTTGAAAACCACTATGTGACCTTTTGGTTTCTTTAGTAGAGTTACAAGCATTCAGACCAAATGTATGATCTAAAGATACTTTGACATTTTGATTTACTACTTCTGATTGCAGTAATCCAAGAATGAAAATTTCTACTTCTCATTCTCCACCCCACCAGTCTTGAAGGCCTTACAAAAGGTAATGGGTATTGTCTGTTCCTCCTTGGAGATTATGACAAAAAAGAAAATAGTTTTAGTGATGTGCAGTTAATTTATTAAGTTTTTCTTTCATATAACCATTGTTGTTTAGTACCAGACCAACTTCGTTCCAATACATTTATGATCAAAGATATTCCAATCATGACCATCCCATCTTTTCAGGGTATGTGAGATTATATTATCTCATCTGTAATACTTTCCATACTTAAGAGGTAGGGTGTGCTTTGGAGTAAATTTTGTGGTTACTTTTAGCAGATTGACTGATTATGTTGAGGATCTTTTGTTGGCTCATTTGAAATGATTATGATGAAAAGGCTGAGTGGTCAAATTACTGACCTACAGAAACCATGAGTTCAAGCACAAGGTACTGCATTGAACTGCTGCTACTACCACATACACACATATCAATACCGATGAAAATAGTTTTGAAGATAAAAAGTACAGGTACATATACATTGGCATCTAATGATGAACAGAAATGAACTACTAAATAGTTGTAATAAGCATAAAACTGAATAACACAAAAAAATCCCAACCAATAAATAAATAAACAAACAAACTGAAAAGAAATAGTTAAAAGTCTGAAAATTCTTTTATCAATAGTAAATATTACATGGAAAAATGCGAGCGAGAGAAATAATATTCTTAAGATTATAAATCTGGAAAAGTACAAGGACAATTTATTACACTTGGAAAAGTTCAGGACAAGTCATTACATCTGGTAAAGTACAGAACAAGAAAGTTTTTACTTAAAATATATCAGCTAAGGATAAAATTTCAAATAAGATATTTAGATTTAGAAAATATTAGCTTTTATTAAAACTAAAAATTTTATTACAAGTTATTCTGTTTGTTATTACTTGTTACTTTTATCAAAAGTTAAAAATAACTCAATCAAAATATTTTTTGTACTTCAAAAAAATTCATTTTTTTAATTATTAATTAATAATTAGAAAATTGAAAATAGGTTATAAAAAATAATAGTAGTACATAGTTAGTACAATAAATAGAATAATACAAAAGATAGTTATATATAACAGTAAAATCTACCTATAACAACAAATTCACAGTAAAATTTGCTTGAGTTATTGCTTAAGTTATTGCCAAGTCTTCATATTTTTAGTTTTGACCCAATGCCTATTTTCTACATAATGAATTTGCCTGCCATATATACTATTCTACTTTGCATAAAACTTTAGCTATTTTGGTACTTCTGGCTCTCATTTTTTAAGTATTCTAGTGTGTCAATATTTTACTAAAATGATGTTACCTTTTTTAATTACGTTATGTTATAAATTAAAATCAAATGATTTTTAATATTTAGATTTTATCCTTACCTGCAATATTTTAAGTAAAAAGTTCCTTGTCCTATACTTTACCAGATGTAATAACTTGTCCTGAACTTTTCCAGGTGTAATAACTTGTCCTGTACTTTTCCAGGTTTATAATCTTAAGAATATTATTTCTCTTGCTCGCATTTTTCCATGTAATCCATGTTTTCCAGGCTAGTTAATAATGTGTCAATTAATAATTTGAGATTTTACCTTATTGAAACTTGAATTTGATAAACTTTCAAAGAGCAACAGCTACTGGTATTACCCATCCACACCGAATTAATGGTAGAGAATTTTACCATCCTGAAGGTTGCACCATGGTTCACCAATTGGTTACAAACAACAAGACCCCAAAACCATCAGTTATCAGCCTCATCCTAAGTAACCTAGATTTTAAGTTGGTGATAACAATGACTGCTGCTGTTCTACATTTATCAATAGTGATTCAATACAACAGTAATTATGAAAACATATCACATATGCACAAGTGAAAATTACCTGTGTTCCATAATATAAAAATTGATATATGAAAATCCCTTTAAATTAATTTTGATATTAAATAATAAGTCTAGAATATAATAACTTTATAACAATGCCTTTTCTGGACAGCCTTACTACATGCCTTCAGGTCTGCCTATAGAGACACAGCCAAAAATGACTATATTCTTTCCCCAATAAAATTAGATGTATATATCTGAATCATATAACACATTAATGAACTAGCCTGATTAAATAATTAACTAAAAAGAAAAAGGAAAGCAACTGAAAAGAAATTAGCACAAACCGCAGAAAGCAAGTAAGGCTGAAAGAGAAAATTAATAATAAAAGTTAAACTTACTGAAGTGCAATAGCATATTAAAAATAACTTTATTAATTAAATATTGAAGTTAACAAATAAGTTGTAGAATATAAACACTTTTGACTAATGCTTTTTCTGAACAGCCTTACATGATTTCAGTACTGCCCATAGAGACACAGCTAGAAATGCCTATCAAGTGAATTTGGAATTTTAAAGAAAATAAAGATAAAATAAAGTTACTTTTTTATGCAAATTTATTTTATTTTCTTGCAATTATTCATAAATTATATGTATTTTCATAAGCAAAAAATTATTGAGTTCATTACAAGGAACAACAACTACAATATAATCATCATCATCATCATCATCATCATCATCATCATCATCATCATCATCATCATCATCATCATCATCATCATCATCATTTAACGTCCATTTTCCATGCTAGCATGGATGGGACGGTACCACAAGTGCCAGCCAGGCTGAAGCCTGCACCAGACTTCTGTGTCTGTTTTGGCAGGATTTTTACAGCTGGATGCCCTTCTGAACACCAACTACTTTACAGTGTGAACTGGGTGCTTTTAAGTGGCACCAGCACTGACTGGGTCACAGTACTTACAAGACATTTTTAAGAAAAACTTTTAAGAGGGGGAGGAGGTATTGGTGGAAGTGATGATGAAAAGGTCATAGTCAGATAGATACAGGTGTCTTGCTGTAGAGGAAGTACAAGGTTATCCGGTCAGAGAGAGGGAGAGAAAGATCCAGAATGAAGACAGAAATAGGTCTGCTACCACAAAGAAAATACACGGTTGCCCAACCTGAGGGAAGTGCAGGAGAAGGAGAGAAAGTGGGAGACAGTAGGATAGAAATGATGGCAAAATTCCGGGCATACTCACAAGGAACGGTGACCAGAATATAAATGAGATGGTTATGTAAAGGAAGAGAGAGACGTAGATAGTGGCATGTGCAGGGCATACTCTTGAGGTTCAAATGCTATAATATAAGTGGCAGGATATTGTGATTAAAGATTACGAGCAAATGGCAAAAGATCTGTGTATATATAGAGTTGGAGGGACTACCAGATAGCAATGATACAAAGGAGCAGGGGTGTGAGGACAGGATTGGGTAATGAGAACTAGGAAATGTGAGAAAGAGAAGAGATGTAGATTGGTTTGTTGGGGTAAAGTGAGGGAAAAGTTTTCTTGTTATGTGTAGGTGGAACACCCAGGTCAGGGGCTAGCAGATAGCAATAATAGAGTGAGTGAGATTGGGCATGTGGATAGAACACATAGGCCGGGGGCAAGTGGAGAGCAATGATATAATGGCACTGGGCCAAGAAGACAGGACTGGGGAGTGAGAGGTAATCATAGTACATGAAGCAGAAATGTGAAGAAGAGAAGAGATGTAGAGACATGGTTTGGTTTGTTGTGATAGAGTTTTTGAGATGTTTTCTTGTTAAGTGTGGGTGACTTCTAGAACTCAGTTCCAGTGATGTGAGCAGGTCTTCTCAAGAACTTCATATTGCCAGACATCTCAGTCCATTGTCATTTCCTCTGTGAAGCCCAATCTCCTGAGATTGGTCCTTACCGTTTCAACCCATGTCATCCTGGACCTCCCTCATCCACAGGTACCATCCACTTTCAGTGACTGGCACATCTTTATGCACCTGTCTTCATTCATTTACATCACATGTCCAAACCAACGTAGTCTTCTCTCTTGCATGCTACATTTAATTCCTCTTATGCCTAACTTTTCTCTCGATACATTTACACTTTGTCATACATGTGCACTGATGTTGCACATCCAATGAAGCATACTACTTTCGTTTCTCTCCAGTCTACGCATGTCTTCTGCATTCAGAGCCCATGTTTCAGTACCATAGAGTATAGCCATTTCCACACAAGCACCATATAGTCTACCTTTCATTTTGAGAGAGAGTCCTTTTGTTGCCAACAGAGGTAATAGCTTTCTGAACTTCCTCCACCCAATTCTTATTCTATCCTCCACCATTGCTAATTTGGTCACCTAGGTAACAGAAACTCTCTACAACCTCAAGGGAACCTCCTGGGCATTTGAGAGAATCTAATTCCTGTGTACTCTTAGAGCTTATTGTTCCTTCACATCTGCCACATACAAAGACTACTTTATTTGTTAACCTACTCATGATACCACTGCACCTCTTATGTTTCCATAGTTTACCCTGGGTGCAGTGAATGGAATTTCTTCCAACTCCTTTCCTACATATGGAACACAGAAAGAAAGTTTTTTCTTCTTTCTTACTAACAACAACTTTGGTCTTTGCTAGGTTAACTTTTAGGCCCTTTGATTCCAGGTTTTGTTTCCATACCAGGAATTTCTTCTTCATGGCTCACCAAATGATAACAAATTGCAAGCCCCCAAAATTTTCAGTGACCAGGCTCACCTTAAGCCACATAGATCTTGAGTTGATGAAAATAATAATAATTGTTGCTAACTGAAATGATAAATAAACACTTGTCTTATGTAATAAATTTGATTTAATTAACAATGGTAAATGACATATAATTCATTAAAGCATATAAATAACTTCATTGCTAATAAATTTAAAATTAAAATTAAAAGTAATATAAGATAAAATCACTTAAAATTGTACCTTTTCTGAACAGCTATACTACATGATTCAGTACTGCTCATAGAGACACAGTCACAAGTGGCTATATTTTATTGAATAATTTAGGTTGTTTAAAACAAAAATTAATATGAAGTTATTTATAAAAGCAAGTAATCCCCCAATCCACATCCCCCCAAACCCTTCATTGGAAAGCCAAAAAATTGGATTATTAAACAAATTTGTTTACTTTATTTTAAAATTGTAATATTAAGAATCCCAATACGAAAGTACAGGGTGTCCAAAAAGTCTGGGTACATGGGGATTAACACATACTTTAAGAAATTATTATTTCTTATATTTAATTGTTTATGTTATGATTTTATTTATTCCATGTACTCAGACCCTGTGGGCACCCTGTAGATTAATTGTCAATGAACTTATGAATATCAAAGATTTATGAGTGTGTAAATTTTATTTTATAAAAAAATATTTAAGTTAATGGGACCAAAACTATGAAATTTTTCATGGTGTCGTTGATAATCTTTTCCTTACCTCAATGTTGCCAGTGATATATATTAAATGTCCCCTTATAGAACTATTCTTTTATTCTTTTAATTGTTCCAGTCATTTGACTGCAGCCATGCTGGAGCACAGCCTTTAGTCGAACAAATCAACTCCAGGACTTATTCTTTGTAAACCTAGTACTTATTCTATCGGTTTCTTTTGTTGAACTGCTAAGTTATGGGGACGTAGACATGCCACCGTTGGTTGTCAAGCGATGGTGGTGGACACACAGACACACAAACACATACATACATTCATACATACATATATATATATATATATATATATATATATATATATATATATATATATATATATATATATATATATATATATATATATATATATATATATAATATATGATGGGCTTCTTTCAGTTCCCGTCTACCAAACCCACTCACAAGGCTTTAATTGTCCTGAGGCTATTTGCCCAAGGTGCCATGCTGTGGGACTGAACCCGGAACCATGTGGTTGGTAAGCAATATAGGCCATTCCTGCGCCTATATTCATAAAAAAGTATAGAACTGTATTATCACCCTCAAATTTGAGAAACGAACATTCATAACTTTTTTCTTTTAAAACTTCATTGCATGAGATTGATACCATGAAATTCCTTGAATTGAGCTCTATCATTTAAGTTTAATTAAAATACAGCTTGTTTTTAAAATAAAAAAAGCTAATTATATTTGAATCCAATTTTTTGCCTTATATTTTTTTCATGATATTTTACCTCACAACTTTTTTGATCCAAAAATTTTGTTACATGGGACAAAAACTATGAAATTCCTCATACTTTCTTCTATTATTTAAGCTAAGATAAATATATATTGCTTTTAAAATAAAAAAGTTATTTAGATCTAAATTTGATTGGAGGCGTTACTTACTCTCCTATAACATTGCTACAAATATTGATGTAAACTTTTTTCTACTGGACCAAATTTTAATTTTTTAATGCCAAAATATAACTAGGGACCAAAATATAACTAAGTAAATTGCAGCCTTAAGAATATTATTCAACTATTACCGTAGTTGAATGATAGCTCATCCAAAAAAATTTATCTTACACTTATCATTTCGTCATCAAGTTTTATGCTTTATTATTAGGGTCAACAATAGAGAGAGAGAGAGAGAGATGGGGTGCAGAGAGGGAGGAAAGTATTGATCCCCCCTCCACCTCATACTGGACTAGTAACTAATCTTTCACCTTGAAGAGATGAAAAGTTGACTTCTGTGGGCTTTAAACTCAGAACATTGAGAGTCAGAGCAAATACTCTTAGGCATCCCATTAATGACTGCCAATTGACCACCTAAGAAAGAAGAAGACTAAGAGATAACATTGATTAACAGTGACATTGGTGCAATGTGATGTAACTCCTCCTCCTCCTTTAATATTTGTTTGCGATGCTAGTTTGGGTTGGATGGCTTCACAGGCACTGACAAGGCCAGGGTCTGCAAGAGATTCCATAGTTTGTTTTGGCTTGGTTTCTACTGCTGGATATCCTTCCTAACACCAACCATTTTACAGAGTATACTAGGTGTTCTTTTTACATGGCACCCTCACCAGTGCTTTTTATGTGGCATCAGCACTAGTGATTTATACATAACACCAGCACCTGAGCATTTTATGTGGTACCAGCACCAGTGTTTTTTACATGGCACCAGCACCAATGATTTTTATATGACACCTTGGTTTTAGGGTATCATTTCTGTTGTGGTGAGCAGGCCTACTTGATATTCACAACATATCACAGTTCACTGTCATCTCCTTTGTAAAGCTCAGCATTTTGAGATCAACCTTTAATAATTCATCCCATGTTTTCCTGGGTCTCCCTCTTCCACAACATTCCTCAGCTTTAAGTGATCGGCACTTTTTTATGCATCTGAGCTCATCCATTCACATCACATGATTAAACCAGCACAGTCTTCCCTCTTGAACATTGCATATAATTCCTCTTACATAATTTCTTTTCACTCAATACAATAGTGCTGTTGCACATGTACATTGACATTGTACATCCATGTGATGTATCCCTTTACTGGATATATAATATTGATGACAAATGGATATATCATGTAATGGCAAATGGAATATTTTTACAATAGCCCAAAATGATGTGCAATAGTGGTTTGGTCCTGAGGGTACTTCAAAACATTTCCCAAAGCTCATGTTCTACCAAAGAAAACTGATATTGAGTGCAACGTTCTGTGATTTTAGAATCTCTTACTGAGGTGTCATCAATTTCAATTTTCTTCAAGTTCTAGACTGTCTTGCAGTGTATATTCCAGCTTTCTGCATTCTGAGTTCAAATCTCTCTAAAATCAACTTTGTCCTTTTCATCCTTTTGAGGTTGATAGAGTACCAGTGATAGACTGGTACAATCATTAGAACAGTTTGTGTCATTTGTTTTTATTCTATGTTCTGAGTTCATATTGCTCCATCCCCTACTTAGGTGTACATAATCTGATGCCCAGTTTAACTGTCTTGTCTGGTTTATGCCTTTAGTGACATCTATCTTGTTTCTGCAATCAGACTGCAATTAAAATTAAAAATTTATTTTTCAGTTACTTTCATCAATCTCAAAGGCTTTGAAAAGAGTCATGAGCACTGCCCTTCCTCCTGGTTAAGCCTTAAAACAAATGTACTGGGATAATATGATGAATCTCTATCTACTTGCTCTAAAAAGACTTTTCTATGAGTTCAAAATAATTCTTCTCAATAACATTTTCAGATTTTACTTTGGCTCAGTTTACTAGTTCTTTTGTGCAGCATTTGACATTGAGTGAATAAGATATTGTGTTACTGCAGTTGTACACTGGTCATTGATATTGTCTGTACCTAGGTTTGCAGTTACTTCTATTGATTTAAAATATCAAAATGGAGATGTTTTCCTTACAATTATGATTAACTTTGTCCTAATTTTCTTGATCAACTAGTTGATAGGAAAATGTTATTTAATTGACATTACGGAACTTCTAGTTATGTTGGTAGTTAACTATGTTCATTTAAAAATTTTTCTGTTAAATATTTTTTATTGATTTTGTTGATGATATTTCAGTTTCTCTTTCAATTTTTTTTCTCACAAGACAATAAAATACTTTGTTGAATGATATAGTGGATATTCTCCTGCAAATATTGATGAATATGCTTTTTAAGATTTAGTAGATGAATGGTTAGAACATCTTTTAATATAGAATAGGTTTTTTGGGAGCTTTCTACAAAAATAGTACAAATCAGTAATGTGATTTCTAAAATGTTGGTGTTACTTAAATTAATTCTACATGGATATATTGTCCACAACCAGTAACTATTTCTATCATCTCTAAACTTAACCAAGTCTGCTCATATGGTACAAGATTGCTATCTATACACTAATGTAAAACACTATGTCTTGGGAGTTAAATCTATTTCTGGGCAGTGCCCCAGCAAGGCCACATCTGGTTGAAACTGACAATAAAATAATAGTATTTACAAGCCCCCAAGCTCACATATCTCAGCTCCATTATAGCCATCCATGCTGGTATTACCTGCCTTCTTTACCAAGAAGGAGTAATCAACAAACTGAGCAGACTTTTAAGCTTACATTATTACACTGGAGTTGATGTCTTTAATGATGATGAGTTTCTTAATGAATTTTAATGCATTTTAGAGGAACCACTCTTCCTTCTGAAATGCCTTCTTAGCTGGTAGGAGCAGATTCACCTAAAAAAATAATGACCTTCTAGACTGCCACCTTGGTGATACCATCTGTAGATGAAGGGATGCCATAATGAACATTGCACATCAATGTCTGAGGTCTGCTGTATCACAGTTAACCTTACAGCAGAGACTTCTCTCCCAAGCATTCCAGGAGACCATCATTTATATCCACCCAGTTGTTGTAATGTGCTGTTGACAATGTCTGTCTGGCAAGGAAGATAACGCCCTATCTATAAAGACCTGTAGAATATCTCAGAATATCATATCCTCTATAAATGAATAAATAAAACTTAGATTTTTCTCCATTTTTACTCTGAAATGAGACTCAGAGTAACAATAGTGAACAAATGTGTTTTAATTTACACACATACACAAATGCAGGCTTGTATACATACATTTATCTCTGCCATTGTCTGTCTGTCTGTATGTATGTCTGTCTGTCTGCTTGTCTGTTTGTCTCTGCCTGTCTGTCTCTCTCTCTCTCTATATCTATCTGTCTGTCTGTCTGCCTGTCTGTCTGTCTATCTCTCTCTCTCTCTCTCTCTCTCTCTCTCTCTCTCTCTCTCTCTCTCTATATATATATATATATATATATATATATATATATATATATATATATATGTATATATAAAAAATAGGGTAAAAAATCATATATTAATTAATATCGATTAATTACTAGGAAGCTAGCACATTTAAAGAATCAAAGAGATTCAGAAACAGTATCTGCAATCTCAGGGGATTAAAGTACATTTTTATATATAACGTTGACCACTAACATGGATATTCAATGTGCTAGAAATAGATCACATCTTGTGTCTATTAAGACCTAAATTGTTCTCAACATGAAATATAGCGGAATACCAAAACGTAAGCGGGCAAGACATTTAAAATCACCGGAAAAAATCATTATTAAACAGGGATGGTTTCAAAATTTAACAATCTTACCGACTGTCTATTTCTCTTCAGCCTGATTTGTAATGTAACCATAATCCTCAGAACCCTATACAAAGTTGCCCACCGCCATAGGTGTGCGTATATATGGTTCTGCTAATTACAGCTTAATGGTAAAATTCAAAAGTCTTAATTTTGGCGCGCTAATTCCAGGAATATGTCTGCAGAAAATATTTACTGCGTCACATATATCCAGTATGAGAACACTTTAATGGTTAATATATTAAAAAATAAGGTAAAAAATCATATATTAATTAATATCGATTAATTACCAGGAAGCTAGTGGTCAACGTTATATATATATATATATATCTTTTTATAGATATTAGTAAAAAATTTTATATATGACTGCTTGCCTGTAAACTCTTCCCTTGTTTCCCAACTAAACTCTTTAAAGCATGAAGATTGTACAGAAAGTATTGAAATAAATCTACGAGCTGTCCTTTGTAATTAGTGACACATTTTGTCAATTTGTCAATGTGATTGAATGAAATTGCTAAAGTCAACATAAGAAAACTAACCTTGAAAGGTAAATTAAGTTGAAGGATCAGTGAAAAGACATAGAGAGCTTTTAAAAGGTTGCAAGAAACTGAAGCTCAGATAGCAACATCAGAGGGAGGACTAAATATGCCACCAATGGTGCTGTTGTATAATGAAACTGTACTCCCCATCCAGTAAAAAGTGGTAGGATTAGCCATTATAAATAGATCAGTAGCTGGTCGTCGAGGGATGGTTGAGAGTCAGAGAGTTGAGACTCAACAGTTCTAGTTGGTGTCTTGTGGAGCTATCAGCAATAGTAAGACAGAGGTAGTTGGTGTATAACTATTCTGGTACAAAAAGTTATAACGGTATCTGATGACTAGTAACTATTGTGGCTACTAGTGTAAACAGCAACTACAGTACAACAGCAGTCACACATCACACCAGTGGGAGAAACCCACTTTACAACAGTGGCAATGAGGAAAAACAAATTTATGTGAAGTGAAAAAAAGACATTCACACAGAGAGTTTAAACTAATTTGTATGGAAAATTAAATAACTTGACAAAAAAGAAACAAAAATCTCGTTGGGCAAACTTACAAAAATCATAAAATATGGAAGACTTGTTAGCTAGGGTAGTTGAGTTGCAAAAACAGCAACAACAACAACTCAAGGAACAACAAGGACAACAACAAGGATTGCAGCAGCAAATGTTACAATTGATGAAGTTGGTAACCAAACTGGAGAATAAATTTTCACCTGACCATGTTGCAAATTCCATAAATGAATTCAAATATGACCATGAAGAAGGAGTAACTTTCAAGGTTTACTTTCAAAAATTTGAACAAATTTTTGGAAAAGAATGTCAGGATTGGACAGACAAAAGAAAAACGCGTCTAATTTTAAGAAAGCTAGTGACAGCAGAACATGAGAAGTATAGTAACTTCATATTGCCAAAAAAAGCGTCCAACATAAATTTCACCGACACAGTTGACATTTTGTGCGAAATGTTTAGTGAAAAGAGCTCACTGTTTAATACTAGATGGAAATATTTAAACATAGAAAAGAGCGAAGATGAAGAGTTCACTACTTATATAGGCAGAGTCAACAAAGAATGTGAGAGATTTAGCCGAATATGCTTGCTCCAGATTCTTTCAAGTGTTTGATTTTTGCACAAGGATTGACAGATAAAAGAGATGCAGAAATCTGAACAAAACTGGAAATGGGCCAGGATTTGACATTGCAGAAACTGTTGGAAGAATGTGACATGATATTAAGATGAAGGCATGACACAGAAGAAAGGCAATGGAAAGAGTGTTTTCACATAAGACGAGTGCAAAAAAGTCAGAAGATAAATAAAGTGTTGCACACAATTACCCACTGCCAAGCCCAGAAGAAGTATTTGCAAAACTAAACAGAGGGAAAATTTTCTCAAAGTTAGGCCTCTCAGAAGTATACCTTCAAATTCAGTTGGAGGAAGATTGCACACATCTACTAACAATCAACATGTGCCGTGGATTGTACAATTTCAAACAACTACCATTTGGAGTAAAAGTGGTACCTGCCATATTCCAACAAATAATGAATGCAATGTTAAGTGATTGCGACTTCGCCATCGCATACCTCAATGACATTTTGATAAAGAGCGAGTCTCAGGTGCAACACGTCAAACACATAAAGAAAGTATTTGAGAGAATAAGTGAATATGGGCTAAAACTGACAGAAGAAAAATGTAAATTTTTGATGGAAAAAATAGGACAAGTAATCAACAAAAGTGGATGCAGACCAGACCCATCAAGGTTGATGGCAATATGAAATATGCCACCCCCAACAAATATGACTATGCTACAAGCATTCCTAGGTTTGGTAAATTATTACCAAGTGTATATCCCAAATATACATAAGGTATACATAATGAATTACTAAAATAAAAATGCCAAATGGATTTGGACAGAGAAATGCCAGAAAGCATTTAATGAGTTAAAAGATGTGTTAACTTTAGACTTATGTCTTGTGCATTTTAACCCAAAGTTAGAGATAAAACTAGCTACAGATGCTACAGTGAGTATGGGATAGGAGCTGTGCTCCTACACAAGGATAACAATGGCAGGAGAAGGGCCATAGCTCACATGTCAATTACATTATTGCTGGCATAAAAGAGTTACAGCCAAATTGAAAAAGAGGCATTAACTATTACATTTGGCATGGAAAAGTTCCACAGGTTCATTCACAGCAGACATTTTTGGTTTCAAATGGACCATAGACCTCTAATAAGGATATACAGAGCCAAGAAAAGAATCCCGACACATACAGCAAACAATCTACGGTAGTGGGGTACTGTTCTATTAAAATACGATTATAGAATGGAATGTCTGCCTTCAAAAAAGTTGGAGCATGCTGATGGTCTGTCTAGATTAATTTTGAGAAATAACAAACTGTTGGAGGACACCATAATAGCAGCACTAAGATTGGAGGCGGAAACAAACAAAAAATGATGTGGAACATTGCATGTGAACTACCAGTAACTTTGGAAGAAATAAAAAGAAATGCGAGAAATGACAAATGTATTAATGAGACAAAAAGAAAACTGTTGTCGACAAAAGGAAATAAAGAAAGGTCTGATGCAAAGAACTGCCAAGATGTGAGCATGTACTCTATGTGATGGTGTACTAATGTACACTCAAAAGGTGGTCATACCACAGACATTACAGAAGAAAATGCTAAAAGAGTTCCATGTGGGGCATCCAGGTATCTTTAGAATGAAAACACTGATGCAAAGTTTTGTATATTGGCCAAGCATAGACAAGGAAGTTGAAAAACTAGTAAAAGGCTGCTGAGGATCTGTATATCATTATTAGAGGTCAGCTTAAGGAACAAATCATAGAAAAGGAACCAATAAGAGTAGAAATACCAATGGATTGGCTATATGACACTTTTCAGGTTCTAACACCATTACAAGAAGTTGAAACCACATGTACAAGGAAAAGGAAGAACACTGAATTCCTAAAAGTAGATCCTAAGAAAAAAAGATATTGAATATATATATATATATATATATATATATATATATATATATATATATATATATATATATATATATATATATATATTGAGACAGTTTTCTAGTGAGACAGTTTTCTAGTGAGACAGTTTTCTAGTGAGACAGTTGCAAGAGAAATACCTAGCCAAGGATAAACCTCTGTACCTGGCTTTCGTTGACATGGAGAAAGCCTTTGACAGGGTCCCCCGATCCCTTATCTGGTGGTCAATGAGGAAACTTGGGATAGAAGAATGGCTAGTGAGAGCTGTGCGAGCCATGTACAGAGATGCGGCCAGTAAGGTGAGGGTTGGAAATGAGTACAGCAATGAATTCCGGGTAGAGGTAGGGGTCCACCAAGGTTCCGTCCTCAGCCCCCTATTATTTACCATAGTCCTCCAGGCAATCACAGAGGAGTTCAAGACAGGTTGCCCCTGGGAGCTCCTCTATGCTGATGACCTTGCCCTAATTGCGGAGTCACTATCAGAACTAGAGGAGAAGTTTCAGGTGTGGAAGCAAGGTCTAGAATTGAAGGGCCTTAGAGTCAACCTAGCTAAAACCAAAATCCTAATAAGTAGGAAGGTAGATAAAACACAAACCCCTTCAGGTAGATGGCCCTGCTCAGTATGTAGAAAAGGAGTAGGTAGTAACTCTATAAGATGTACCCGGTGCAAGCTATGGACACATAAGAGGTGCAGCAACATCAAAGGCAGGTTAACTAGCAAGTTAGTTTTTGTTTGTGGCAGATGTTCAGGTGCAATAAAGACTGCAAACAAACAGGAAACAACTTCTATCTCATTCCAGGGTGAAAAACTAGAGGTAGTCGATAGCTTCCGCTATCTGGGCGACCAAGTTAGTAGTGGGGGTGGGTGTGCTGAAAGTGTAGCTGCTAGAATAAGAATAGCCTGGGCAAAGTTTAGAGAGCTCTTACCCCTGCTGGCGACAAAGGGACTCTCACTCAGAGTAAAAGGCAGACTGTATGACGCATGCGTACGAACAACCATGCTACATGGCAGTGAAACATGGGCTGTAACTGCTGAGGACATACGTAAGCTCGCAAGGAATGAAGCCAGTATGCTCCGTTGGATGTGTAATGTCAATGTGAATACCCATCAGAGTGTAAGTATCTTGAGAGAAAAGCTGAACATTAGAAGCATCAGTTGTGGCGTGCAAGAGAGACGATTGCGCTGGTATGGACATGTGGTGAGAATGGAGGAGGATAGCTGCGTGAAAAAGTGCCACACCCTAACAGTTGAGGGAACCCGTGGAAGAGGTAGGCCCAGGAAGACCTGGGCTGAGGTGGTGAGGCAAGACCTTCGTACATTGGGCCTCACCGAGGCGATGACTACGGACCGAGACCTTTGGAAATGGGCTGTGCGTGAGAAGACCCGGCAAGCCAAGTAAGATCGTTGCCAGTGCCCCTGGACTGGTTCTTGTGCGGGTGGCACATGAGATGCACCATTTTGAGCGTGGCCGTTGCCAGTACCGCCTGACTGGCTCCTGTAGGATTTTCGAGCGAGATCGTTGCCAGTGCCCCTGGACTGGCTTGTGCGGGTGGCACATAAAAGACACCATTTCGAGCGTGGCCGTTTTCGTGCGGGTGACACGTAAAAGCACCCACTACACTCTCTGAGTGGTTGGCGTTAGGAAGGGCATCCAGCTGTAGAAACTCTGCCAAATCAGACTGGAGCCTGGTGTTGCCATCCGGTTTCACCAGTCCTCAGTCAAATCGTCCAACCCATGCTAGCATGGAAAGCGGACGTTAAACGATGATGATGATGATGATGATATAAAGGAGAAGGTGGAGGTGAATAAAAGAAATTGATTGTTAAATATAATAATTAAAAATGAAGATTTTGTATAGTGAAACTATACCCCTCCTGGTAAAAAGTGGTAGGACTTGGCCATTATAAATAGACCAGTAGCCAGTAGTTAAGGGAGGGTCGAGAGTCGACAGTTGTAGTTATTGACTTGTGGAGCTATCAGTGATAGTAAGACAGAAGAAGTTAGTGTATTACTATTCCAGTATGAAGAGATACAACAGTATCTGATGACTAGTAACTATTGTGGCTACTAGCATAAAACAGCATCTACAGTACAATTTCAGTCACACATCACACCAGTGGGAGAAAACCCACTTTACAATGGATGCACAAAGTAAAAATGGGGAAAACTTTGAGAGGAGTAAGTCTTGTAAAAGATGAAGACAAGTTATGCAAGGGATTTTTGTTTTTTATCACAGAAATGCTAAAATGCTAAGATTTTATGGAGTCCACATGATGGTTGACACAAATGATTTTTAGACCATAGAATATTTTTGTATAAAAAGGAAATTTACAGTGAATGTGATACTAAAAAAAGGATAGTAAATAAAGTTAATAGCATACTGTAACCTGAAGCCAATATCCCTTGCAATAGCTTCATCAGGTATGCTTCAACTTTGGGACATTGCATTTCATGCTAATGTGTGAATGTATTAAGAATGATATTGTTACTGCAATGTTATTTACAAGAACATTAAGCAATTGTTTGAGATGAAAGCATTATATCATATTTGAATTTGTGACTGTTGATGGAAAGTCTTAGGAAATCATATTTGTATCTGATTTCTTTTATGACAAAAGGAACAAAAGAAGATAAAGTTAATGACAGAATAAAGGCCTAGTAAAGTAATGATGTAAATGCTGGGAATTTTTCAAAGTTACTTATAACAGCTGGCAAGAGAGAAATAGTCCCAGTTGTTGCAAATGGAATGATAGATTTTAAAGAAATATGTGGTATGCTGGATAACAACAGAAACTGAATTTGGTAAATATTCTAGCTGGTTTTGGGAAAGATAAATTTCAGCTAATAGATAGGACAGTCCAGAACATTGATTCTGAAATTATGAATGAAATCTTTTGGCAAAAATATGAATATGATTTCATTGACATAGAGAGTGGTAGTCACAGTAAATAGGAATTGATTATCTTACTGAATTTTAAAACTTCTTGAGAAATACTAAATCTGAAGATTAATGCTCCCGTAATGTTAAAGAATACAAAAAAAAAAAAAAAAAAATCAGGCAAGTTACAAAGCAAAAATGTTTCCATTCTAAGAACTCCAATAGTGCCAACTGATTATGGAGTTGAACTTTAAAGAATTTAGGATTTCTGTTTGAATATGCTTTACAATGTCAATTGATAAAGCCCAATGTTGGAGCTAAAAATGCTGACCTTTATCAGCAATTCATGTAATTTTAGAATCCATGTTTAACAGTTGGAAGAATAGAAAACCATTATATATCATTGTAAAATGGAAAACCAAGAGTAAGACTCATCATAAAGCTCTTCAGTATTATTCTTTATATTATATTACTCTTATCTAATATAAGTAATTACATTATTTCAACTGATTTTATATTGCAAGAAAGTAGTATGAAAATATATTGTATTTTCCATGATAACAATATGCATTATATATATGTGTGTGTGTGTGTGTAAGTGTATGTGCATGTGCGCGCACACACACACACACACACACACACACGCACACACACACACACACACACACACACACACACACACAATAGGTGGATGGGCACAAATAGCCTGAAACTGTACGGGCTGGTGATCCTGTCGTCTGCTAGAAGATGGTAGAGGTTTGCTCCCCAGCTTGCAATATATATTAGGAGCAGATTGCATCAATAACCAGCTGGAGGAGGCTTCTCCTGGGGTTAAAAACAGTAGTAACCTCGATTCCCTACAGAACAGTCATATTGATGTGGTGATAAACATTACCTCTCAGAATAGTTACTACTTTCATTTCTTATTGAGATTTTCTATCTAGCTACTTTGCTTGTTATATATATATATATATATATATATATATACATATACATATATATATATATATATATATATATATATATATATATATACATACATGTACATATTCACACACACACACATATATATATGTGTGTGTGTGTGTGAGAGAGAGAGAGATTGCTTAGCCCTACCTGAGATTTGAAACTGAATCCACACACTTGTTGCTTGTCAGACAAATGTCTGACCATTTGTGCTTTATCTCTATGCTGGAAGATTAATGAGAAACACCTGACCTCTGGGGATCTTTACTGGTCATGAAAGGGTCAGTCCATTGTTTTATGCTTGACCTACTTCCTGGCCATACCGTATATAACTGAGAGCATCTTTCTCTTGATCTTTTCTGTTCTACTGGCTAATAGAGAGCACATATCTCTCTTCATTTCAGCCATTAATCAGGAGCATAGCATAGGCTGAATGGAAAAGGACCACATAATCCATACCCCTTCTTCCTCTCTGTCATCAGAATATACTTGGATTTCATGCACACTGCCATCGAGCAACCAGCACATTATACCATTGTCAATTACAACTATATCTGTCTTACTAACCACTGCTGGTGAATAAATCTGTGAATATTATTCTTTTCTCTTCAATGTTGTTATTACCCTTTTTCATCCTATAATTGACTATCTACATATAGCAACCTGATGTGGAACAAGAAGCACTATTTCTTCATCAAGTAACTTTTCAATCTGTACAGTATGATTGGTACCTCCAATGCAAGAACCTTACATTCGTACATTACATATGGTGACCTTTCACATCTTACCACTACATTTGGTAACTCTGATATACACACACACCGGTTCATTGCATATATATATGATATAAATCCCATTCTGTGTGTGTGTGTAAAAGATTATAATACCTGTATTTTTCAACTGATTTTACTCCAAACTCGGAATATACATTACTTATGTTCCAGGGGTGGTTTTAGACTCTTAAAATTTTTCACAGAATGAGTAATGGGCCCCCTAGTGGCAGAAAACACCCGTTTCTGGGTTACACGGAGAAGGGAGGTAACTCTTTGCGAAGTAACTTTCAGAAATTGATTGTCTCCCTTACATCCATTAGTCATAAAAAAAATAATAAGTATTGCTTTCTATATTAGATTCACGTTTTTGAAAGTTTTAAAATATTTACTTCTGGTTTTCTAGCATCAGTGACGTCTATATCCCTCTACCTATATCCCTCTATCCATATCTCTCTATCTATATCTATCTATCTGCTTATATCTATCTATCTATATCTATCTTATTTGCCGAACTAGCTAGCTCTCTCTCTTTCTCGCTCTCCTCCTCTCTCTATATCTCACTCCCTATTGTTTTCATTTTCATTTTTTGGACGCTAATCGCTATTGTTTTCACTGTATGATTTCAATCACTATTTACAAACAACAATGACAAATTACTGACCGAAATAAGTTCACAATTACGGATGAAAGTAATTTCATACGTAATTTACTGACAAAAGTAACTTCATAAATTTCACTTCAATCCGTACACTTCGTTAAATTTGCTTACAAATTTCTTATTTACTTTTGCAACGTTTTGTGTTTTGTTGTTGATGGAATTACTGATAAAAGTAAGCTCATAATTTACTGATAGAAGTAATTTCAAAAATTTCACTTAAATCCATACACTTAGTTAATTTCCCTAAAAATTTGTTATTTACTTTTGCAAGGTTTTTGAGTTTTCTGTTGTTAACAGCTTTTTTCTGGTTCCTTCGATACTGGCTCTTTGGTTCACTGACACATTTCACTTCAACCTGTAGAATTCTTTATTTTTCTTAAAAATTTCTTATTTACTTTCTGCCCATCGTATTAAAGAATATAATTTCCATTGCCTAGTTATTTTCATTGTTTACTATCTTCTGCACCTGTATATTTCTGTATAAGTATATAACCATACCTAGAAGGAAAGTGTCAAATTTGTCTACAATGTCAAGGTCAGCCAAAAGAATGTCTCTGTCCAGGGAAAGAGAGACAGTTGCAGAAAGGGAAGCATACCAAGAAATGAACTGACTGTGCACTACAAAAGCCAGAGTGCCTCAAAGTGATGAACAGAAGTATGCACGGCTGATAAGGAATAGGATCTCCACTGAAGAATGAAAAGCAGTCACAACAGCTCAGAGAAGCAACTTCTATGAAGCAGCTTTCAATTATGATCCAGCAGTTCATTATGCAGATGACACTAGAGTTTCCATTGGTGAAATGACAACTAGTGCATACATTGTAAATCAAGGAAGTGACCTGGAGAGACACCTGCACTGTGCTGCAATAGTGGAAAGATTAAACTTCTTGCAATCCCCCAACCTCCAGAGCCATTGAAGAAACTGTCATCATCAAATGACCAAGATTCCAAGCACACCCAAAACAAAATTAGACAATACAACGCTGCACTATAGATCACATCATTTGGAGCCACAAAAGATTTAACTGAGCCAGGATTCATGCAAAATTTCAAGATCCAAGGTCAGATTTATCATGGGATTGACTCTCTACTACCTCTGTCAAATGAATCACCAAAATCAACCTTTCATTGTTTATAATCTGGACCTGTTTTTGGTTACGAAATAGGCTACACAAAATGTGTTTTTGAATTACATGTATCTACTTTATATACATATGAGTTGAAAACTTTCTTTTAACATTTCACTTAATGTTTATGTTACATGCTGGCATGGGTAGGAGAGTCATTAATGTAGAAAGTTGGTGTCTCAGCTACTAGCAGTTGATACCTGTGAAATCTAGACAGCGTTTTAAAATTTCATTATTCTCTTTAACTCAGGCAAAGCCAGGTATTTCTGTTAGTGTATATATATTCTAGTATATATATATATATATATATATATATATATATATATATATATATATATATATATATATATATATATATATATATATACTGCATCAAATTTCTGTCTGAATTTGGCTTGGTCTCTATGGCTGGATGCCCTTCCTAATGCCAACAACTCCAAGAGTGTAGTGGTGCCTTTTACGTCTTACTATAAATATAACATATATGAATAGATGTAGACATGGGTGTGTTTTAAGAACCTTGCTTTGTAGCTTATTGGTTTTGGGTTCAATCCCACTGTGTGGCACCTTATGCAAATGTCTTCTACAATAGCCCCAGACCAACCAATACCTTATGAGTGAATTTGGTAGGTGGAAACTTGTCTGCACACACATATATTCATGTATGTATGCATGTGTGTCTTTGTATTTGTAAATATCATAAGATAAATATCATAAGATAAATATAATAAAAAGATTACACGTGTTTCATAACCAATTTTCAAATAGAAAAGAAATTTAAATCGATTAAAATCAATTGAAATTATCGAAAATAAGTTCTATTCAAAAATATAGCTACTCGTCAGATCGTAAGTAGAACAATAATTAGATATATATCTCAACCAACAATAAGTACCAAATGAATTAATATGAAATACTTATTATATAAAGATAGAAAAATCATTTAAAAAATATCATAATATCAAAATAATAACCATTCAATAATCATCCCTTCATCCATAATAATAACATGTATATTATATACAAAAAACATCTTACCTAAATTATCATTGTTTTAAATTATCATTGTTTTAAATACAAGTTGAACGAAGTTTAAGTTTAAAATAATAATGAAGATAAAATTAGTACATATTTAACCGGTGTAATAGTTAAAGCTATACTATTTAAAGCTAAAGACATTTATTTAATTATGATTAAAGATCAATTGAATAATAGAAAAATACAAGATTATTTATTTCTACAAACGTAATAATAAAAAATATGAATGAAAAAATTATGAATGGAAAAAATTATGAATGAAAAAATTAGGAAAGAAAAAATTATTAAGAATAAAAGGTTAAACTTTATATATATATACAAAGTTTTGATTTAAAAAAAACTTTAACGATATTATAAACTATAAAGATTAATAATTAATCAAATAATATTAATCAAAAATAATCGAAAATATATCAACACTATTCCAATCGAAGTTCTAATATGTTGAAATGAAACTATAACTTCTAAATAATATAGTGTTAAATAAGTTATCTATTAAAATAATCTATAAAGAACCAAATGAATAGTATAAAAACAAGAATACATATTATTTTCAAATAGTAGAAAATCTTTAGCAAAGTGAAAACAGTACTTATCCAAATTTTTCCGTAATTCAAACTGAAAAACTAAGACGTTATCTAATAGCTATAGCGTTTAAGCAAGAGTTCGCGCGAAAATACTACGTTAAAAAAGAACGTTAAAATAGAGAATAGAATACGAAAGCATGAATGAAATAATAATACTTAAATAAATGAATGAAAAATTTAAAATTTATATAACTAACAACATAAAAAGAACAAAAAACTATAGTTATCTTATAAAACATATTAATAAATATTAAATTCTAATATATAATAAATAAATAAAAATATTAATAGTCGTAAATTAAATAATATTATGAAATAAACTAAAATACTACTATTGATTTAGTCTTATCAAAATCGTAGTGTCATTGTAATATAAAACCTTAAACTTACTAAAAAATTAACCTACCAATAAAAACAAAATATAGCTACTAGAATAATTAAATAGATACCCCAACACACACCCTAATACATACATACATATATACATACATACATACACATATACATATATATATATATATATATATATATATATATATATATACATATATACATATATATATATACATACATACATACACACACATATACATACATACACACATATATATATACACTTACATGCATATACAAATATACATATTATATAGATACACATATACAGACATATATACATACACATAAAAATACACATATATATATACAGAAAAACATGCATATACATATACATATATACATATACATATATACATATATATATACATATATATATACACACATACATAATATATATATATATATATATATATATATACACCCATAAATATATACACCTACTAATTTATATAGACAAATTCCACACACTCACATATATACTTATACCCATATATATACATATATATACACATTTACATAAGTACATACATAAATAGACATATACATATACACAAAAATACTCATAACTATATATATAAAAAATATACAAAATATACACACAAATAAAAATTCACTCAAATAAATAAATAAATAAGGAATATTCTAAAACAAAACTACACTCACGCACTCACTCACACGCACAATATATATAAATATACATCTATACTCACAAGTATATATCTTTATACATACATGTAAATACAAATATACACTCAATATACACAAACATATATTAAAAAAAAAAAAAAAAAAACTACATATATATACACTTAAACCTATATAAATACATACGTAAACATATATACATACACCTAAAAATATACATACTAATGCATATAGACTAAAACACACACCCTCAATATATACATGTACATGCATATACACATACCCATATAAACAAAATAAATAAAAAATTATTAGCTAAAGTTTTTATATAAATAAAGTAGTTTATGTCTACATTTTATTTTTCGTTCATCAAAAGAATTAAGTAAATTATTATCCTTATGAAATAATATCTCTTTAAATTCATTATTACATAAATTACAAAAGTTATTACCTATATGATAGGATTTAGCTTTACAAACTATCTCCCATTTTAAAATATATTTAATATTTTTAGCTTTAAGTTCCCAAATATATTTACTGAGGCCAGTAGAATTAATTAAATTTCTATTCTTAAATGAGTGCATATGTTGAGCTACTCTTAATTTAATTTTATTAGAAGTCGAACCTAAATAAATCTTATTTAAATTATAACCATAATGTTTATTTTCATTCAATAATTTCACTATACATTTATACACTACATCTTTCAAATTACATTTATTATTAAAATTACATTTAGTTTTATCTAAACATGTACAATTAATTATATTCTGGTCAACATTATTACTATTAAAATTAATATTAGAATAATTATTAAATTTAAATTTGTAGTAATTATTTAACTTAAATTTATTAAAAGAAGAGATAATATTAGCAACATTATTAGTAGTGGAATAACCTACCCCAAAATTATTTTTAGAAAAAATATAATGATATTTTTTATTATCTTTAAGGAATAAATCAATAACTTTAAAAACTTCATTAATAATGTTAGTTTTAACTTGAACACCGTATGGAATAATTAACCAGAGTTTGTTCTTATTATAGATATTATTGAATTTATTATTCGTATTATTAAATTTATTATTATCATTAAAAAAATTAAAATATTTAAAACTGTTACCATTAAAATTAAGTTTATGTTTAGGTAATTTATTATAATACCAATTATTCTTATTATTCTTATTATTACCTAAGAAGACATTATCATGAGTATAAAAGTTATGTTTATTAAAAAGGTCATTATTATTATAATTATTATTACTACTATTATAAAAATAATTCGGATTATTAAAAAATTTTATATTATTAGTATATCCCGCTTCTTGCAGGGCTTTATTATAATAAGGTGCATGTTTTTCAAAAATCTCTATATTAGAAGATAGTAAAGATATTCTCTTACCTATAGTAAAAGTTAAGGATTTTTTAACTGAGGGTGGGTGATTGCTTTTAGCATGAATGTATTTAATATTTTCATTAATCTTATGGTAAGGTTGGGTATTACCAGTAGATAAATTAAAATTAGCATCTAAATAATTAACGTTATAATACTCATTATAAATAGTAATCTTTAAACCATTTCTTTTAAAAAAACTATATATTCTCTTCTTATATAATTCTAGTTGTCTATTAGTGCAATTTTTAGTAAGTAATAAAAGGTCATCCCTATATAAACCACCCTCCAATTTTAAGTTTTCAAGTTCAAGTTCAGATAATAAATATATACCTACTAAATCAGTTACCTGTGCTGAATCAGGCGCCCCCATTGGTATATCAAAATAATCTCTGGTATCTTTTCTAGCCCACAATTTATTATCATATTTAATCAATGATTTTCTAGCCATTTTAACTACTTTTACTTCATCGTTAGTCATACCTACTTTCTTCATAGCAAAATTAGGGCCTTATTTAGTACAATTTCATTTATAGAAGAATAATAATTGTCAATATCAATTTGAATAAATTTATACCTATATTTATCATTAAAACTATTAAACCAATTTAAAGTATCTACTGTGGAATTCCATAACTTAAGATAATTAATTCCATTTAATTTGTTAAAATATTTATCTAAAATTATTTTACTTAATTTACCTAGATCTGACTTACAAGGACAAATAAGCCTAACTTTAGGGTCAGAATAAAAATTATCTTTATGGTCTTTTAAAGTAATTCTAGGGTGCATCGGTACATAAGGTTCTGTCTTACTATCAAGTTCGTATTTAAACATTATTAATTTAGAGGCCTTATTAATCAAATTTAAAGTATTTTCTGGAACTATCTTATATTTCTTATTAATTTCTTTCTCTAATAAATAATCATATAGTTTTACATCTAGTTTATATAAGTTCCTAGTTTTATCAGATTGTACAATAATACCATCCATATTTCTAAATTGTTTAATTTTAATGGCTAAATTTCTTAAATAATCATTATGTCTATTTGGATATTTATGAAATTTAATATTTTTCACTACTTTCCAAATACTATCCTCTAAAATTTGTAAATCCCTATTATACGGTGGTTCTTTTCTGGATTTAAATTTAGAATTAATGTAATTTAAATTATCTACATCATGAACATTAGTAATATTATGAATATTATTAAAATAAGCTTTCCATTTCATTCTAGTAATAAATTCTTTAATATTATTAATAAGTTTCAAAATATATTCCTTTCTAGATGGTATGGGGATATCCTTCAAAGATGAATTCCAAAACAGTGGCTCAATCCTACCTGTAAATTCCATAATCAACGAAAAATTGAAAGTTTAATACAAACAACAAACGTTAATTATAAATTAGAAAATAATAATATTATTAGGGACAAAATCCAAAATTACAGGTAAAAAACTCAATTAAAATCAATTTATAAAAAATTAAAATTAAATTGAGCCTTATAGATAAAGTATATATAAAATATATATAGTTTTGGGGAAAATAACCAATTTTCAAGAACTCATCGATGAAAATCCACTATCACATATAGAAAAATTAATAATTAAAAGCACAATAAATGAGTATAATATAAAGTAAAGTAAATATCATAAGATAAATATAATAAAAAGATTACACGTGTTTCATAACCAATTTTCAAATAGAAAAGAAATTTAAATCGATTAAAATCAATTGAAATTATCGAAAATAAGTTCTATTCAAAAATATAGCTACTCGTCAGATCGTAAGTAGAACAATAATTAGATATATATCTCAACCAACAATAAGTACCAAATGAATTAATATGAAATACTTATTATATAAAGATAGAAAAATCATTTAAAAAATATCATAATATCAAAATAATAACCATTCAATAATCATCCCTTCATCCATAATAATAACATGTATATTATATACAAAAAAACATCTTACCTAAATTATCATTGTTTTAAATTATCATTGTTTTAAATACAAGTTGAACGAAGTTTAAGTTTAAAATAATAATGAAGATAAAATTAGTACATATTTAACCGGTGTAATAGTTAAAGCTATACTATTTAAAGCTAAAGACATTTATTTAATTATGATTAAAGATCAATTGAATAATAGAAAAATACAAGATTATTTATTTCTACAAACGTAATAATAAAAAATATGAATGAAAAAATTATGAATGGAAAAAATTATGAATGAAAAAATTAGGAAAGAAAAAATTATTAAGAATAAAAGGTTAAACTTTATATATATATACAAAGTTTTGATTTAAAAAAACTTTAACGATATTATAAACTATAAAGATTAATAATTAATCAAATAATATTAATCAAAAATAATCGAAAATATATCAACACTATTCCAATCGAAGTTCTAATATGTTGAAATGAAACTATAACTTCTAAATAATATAGTGTTAAATAAGTTATCTATTAAAATAATCTATAAAGAACCAAATGAATAGTATAAAAACAAGAATACATATTATTTTCAAATAGTAGAAAATCTTTAGCAAAGTGAAAACAGTACTTATCCAAATTTTTCCGTAATTCAAACTGAAAAACTAAGACGTTATCTAATAGCTATAGCGTTTAAGCAAGAGTTCGCGCGAAAATACTACGTTAAAAAAGAACGTTAAAATAGAGAATAGAATACGAAAGCATGAATGAAATAATAATACTTAAATAAATGAATGAAAAATTTAAAATTTATATAACTAACAACATAAAAAGAACAAAAAACTATAGTTATCTTATAAAACATATTAATAAATATTAAATTCTAATATATAATAAATAAATAAAAATATTAATAGTCGTAAATTAAATAATATTATGAAATAAACTAAAATACTACTATTGATTTAGTCTTATCAAAATCGTAGTGTCATTGTAATATAAAACCTTAGACTTACTAAAAAATTAACCTACCAATAAAAACAAAATATAGCTACTAGAATAATTAAATAGATACCCCAACACACACCCTAATACATACATACATATATACATACATACATACACATATACATATATATATATATATATATATATATATATATATATATATATATATATATATATATATATATATATATATATATATATATATATAGATATACATATATACATATATATATACATATATATATACATACATACATACACACACATATACATACATACACACATATATATATACACTTACATGCATATACAAATATACATACGAATATACAAAATAATATACGTATATACACACAACATACACACATATATACACATAAACACTAATAAAAGCATATACATAAATAAAAACATACATACACATATATACATAAATACACACATATATATAAATACATATAACGCATATAGACCAAAACATACATACTACCATAAATATATATATATACATAAATAAATATATATCTACACATACACACATGTACCTACCAAAATATACATATAAAAACAAATACACTCATACACACATATAAAAATAAAGAATAATATATATAAATACACACTCATCCTCACATGCTCTCAAATATACATATTATATAGATACACATATACAGACATATGTACATACACATAAAAATACACATATATATATACAGAAAAACATGCATATACATATACATATATACATATACATATATACATATATATACATATATATATACACACATACATAAAATATATATATATATATATATATACACCCATAAATATATACACCTACTAATTTATATAGACAAATTCCACACACTCACATATATACTTATACCCATATATATACATATATATACACATTTACATAAGTACATACATAAATAGACATATACATATACACAAAAATACTCATAACTATATATATAAAAAATATACAAAATATACACACAAATAAAAATTCACTCAAATAAATAAATAAATAAGGAATATTCTAAAACAAATCTACACTCACGCACTCACTCACACGCACAATATATATAAATATACATCTATACTCACAAGTATATATCTTTATACATACATGTAAATACAAATATACACTCAATATACACAAACATATATTAAAAAAAAAAAAAAAAAAAACTACATATATATACACTTAAACCTATATAAATACATACGTAAACATATATACATACACCTAAAAATATACATACTAATGCATATAGACTAAAACACACACCCTCAATATATACATGTACATGCATATACACATACCCATATAAACAAAATAAATAAAAAATTATTAGCTAAAGTTTTTATATAAATAAAGTAGTTTATGTCTACATTTTATTTTTCGTTCATCAAAAGAATTAAGTAAATTATTATCCTTATGAAATAATATCTCTTTAAATTCATTATTACATAAATTACAAAAGTTATTACCTATATGATAGGATTTAGCTTTACAAACTATCTCCCATTTTAAAATATATTTAATATTTTTAGCTTTAAGTTCCCAAGAGATATATATCTAATTATTGTTCTACTTACGATCTGACGAGTAGCTATATTTTTGAATAGAACTTATTTTCGATAATTTCAATTGATTTTAATCGATTTAAATTTCTTTTCTATTTGAAAATTGGTTATGAAACACGTGTAATCTTTTTATTATATTTATCTTATGATGTTTACTTTACTTTATATTATACTCATGTATTGTGCTTTTAATTATTAATTTTTCTATATGTGATAGTGGATTTTCATCGATGAGTTCTTGAAAATTGGTTATTTTCCCTAAAACTATATATATATATATATATACACACACACACATATATGTGTGTATGTACACACACATATTTATATATATATATATATATATATATATATATATATATATAAATATATAGTTTTAGGGAAAAGAACCAAGTTTCAAGAACTCATCGATGAAAATCAACTATCACATATAGAAAAATTAATAATTAAAAGCACAATAAATGAGTATAATACAAAACAAAGTAAATATCATAAGATAAAGATAATAATATTATCTTTATCTTATGATATTTACTTTGTTTTGTATTATACTCATTTATTGTGCTTTTAATTATTAATTTTTCTATATGTGATAGTGGATTTTCATCGATGAGTTCTTGAAACTTGGTTCTTTTCCCTAAAACTATATATTTTTATATATATTTTAATCTATAAAGCTCAATTTAATTTTAATTTTTTATAAATTGATTTTAATTGGGTTTTTACCTGTAATTTTGGATTTTGTCCCTAATATTATTATATATATATATATACACACACATATATATATGTATGTATACATATATATAAATATATATATATATATATATATATGTATGATACCCTATATGTCATTAATATATATTTAATATGCTATTTGCATTTATATATACCCTTATTCCAGTTTTAATCATTCTACTTCATTTGTTCCACTATATTCTTCTATTACCTTTTACGTTCAAACTTACTGAGTGGTATCATGTTTTCAGCTTTAGCCCATTTACTTATTACTCTGCAGACATGTATTTCTTACAAAAATCAGAGACAATTTGAAATAGCTAAAAATTCAGAAGGCTAAGGTTTGTTGGTGCCTCCTCATGTTTAATATTGTTCTGCAGGAAATTTTACAGTGAGTGTGAATAATAATGAAAATTGCATGCATTTTCAGCTTTTGCAAAGTATATAATCTTATATGTTGTGAATGTACAGCTTTTACATAAATTAAACTTGCTGTCCTTTGAAAACCTTTAGAAAATATTTGTAACCTGTTTGTAAGACCATGTGAAAATATGAATATACTTTGGTAATTTTGAATATATATACATGTACAACATTTGTGAAAATAGGTAGAGCATTTATTGTAGAAAACAACATAATGTACAATAATGAGTGAATCATTAACAACAACACATTGTACATGTTATGGTTTGTACAATATTTGGGGAATGATGAATATAAGTTTCACAACCGACATCTACCACAAACCTACAGACTCACAACAATACCTCCTTTTCAGCTCATGCCACCCAAAACACACCAAAATAAATATCCCCTTCAATTTAGCTAAAAGAATTTGTACCATTGTCTCTGACCCAACCACTCGAGAAATACGCTTACAAGACCTCAAAAAAACACTATCATAACGCCAATATCCCTCCACAATCATAGATTTTGGCATAAAACGTGCCAAGGAACTTGACAAGAACACACTAAAAACCTACCAACACAATAACACACCCAACCCCAAAATACTTCCATACATCTCCACCCACAACCCCAAAATAATCGAAGCATACACCACAATCCAACAAAACCTCCCCTTACTCACCAAAGACCCGAAAATGAACAATATCATAAATACACACAAAGTCCTTAAATGCAAAAGGCAACACAAATCTTTGAAAAAACTCTTAACCGATGCCAAACTACATACACCACTTCCACCCTCATCAGTTAAAAAATGTGCACGCCCAAATTGTGGTACCTGCCCCTTCCTACTTGAAGGCTCTGAATTTACCTTCAAACGAGGAACAAAGTTTAAAATCAAAACCAATTTCTCTTGTTCCTCTGGGAACCTCATTTATGTCCTTACATGTGTAGGTTGCCAACACTTCTATATCGGACATACGAGCCTCCCGTTGCGTAGAAGAGTAGCAGTCCATAAAGAACAAATAAATCTCCCTCAATACCGCCAAATTCCACTCAGTGGCCACATAGACTCTTGCGCCAGAAACAAAAACCCTAAATTCCTTATATTCCCTTTCTATCAATGTAAAGACAGAATCTCCACACAAGAAAGAATCAACAAGGAGAATCTTTTCATAGAGAAATTCTAACCATTTCTTAACACACAAACCCCTCAGTGACCTTATTTCTCTAGGAACAGACATAAACTTCCTGTTGACAAAGAGTTCATAACTCCAACTAAAGAGATTTGTCTCCCCTTACACACACTTCCTGTTTTGACACTACACTTCCTGTTTTTGACACCACACTTCCTGCTTAACACATAAACCTTTAGCTCCTTTTTTTAAACCTAACACAACTCTCAATTTTCATGCATCCTTATTTTTCCAACTATTATCTACATAGATTACCATTGAACTTTAAAAGCTCAAAGACAATATAATGTATTGGTATATTTATTTTTTTATATATTATTTTTTTATATATTATTTTTTTCATTTTTTTCATTTTTGTAAAAAACATTTTCATTCTCCCTTCTTGAAAATTTGTCATGCAATGAAAGCCGGCTAGAAATCTATATTAAAATATGCTTTCAGTTTAGCATTCTGCCTTATTATTATTTTTCATTTTCCTATTATGTCTCCACGTGTAGTTAACACAACCCCACTATTTACTGACTTATATATATATATATATATATATATATATATATATATATATATATATATATATATATATATATATATATATATATATATATAGGGTAGAAAAAATTAGAGAAATTTTCTACCAGTGGCTAGCATGCATAACAGAGTCAATAAACAACATATTTTTTATATAAAATTAGTGTACATTTATACACAAAAGAGGTGACCCTAACAGGACACCTTACATGTTAAAAAGAGCAGTCAAAGCCCAAACCATGGTTAAGAGTAATTTTGAAGGGGGTGAAAAATAACATTTACCACATGTACCTATTATTCTGCTTATTATTTTTCATTTTCCTATATATATATATATATATATATATATATATATATATATATATATATATATATATACATATATTCTATATCCTTGTATGTTGGATATATAATATAACGAAGCAGGGGGAAAGTATTTACTTGATGCACTACTATTAATATTACACTAGATTCAATGCTCTATATCAACAGCTCACAGTGAATTGCTTATCAGTCTGAACTGCCAATCGCTCACAGTTCTTTACTTTATATCAATGAGTCAGTCTACTTTCAGTCACCAGATTTAAATCATGGGTGGCCCGGGGCACTTCAAATTCGGTAGGCCTCTTATACTCAAGAATTAAAATCTTAGAAAATTACCAAATTTAAATCTCAAAACACATCCATTTCATGAATTTGATACATTAGCAGGGAAAGTTTAAATAAATGACTGAAAATATCACTTTATAGATACACTTTTTCAAAATTCAAATTTCATTTTTCACACATTCACTTGCAGTGTTTGTCTTTACCTTCATTGTGAAAAGTACAAGGAAGGAGGGGAAAGGGGATAAGATTTTTTTTGCTTTTAATGCATGTTACAAATATTTCAGAATGCAGAATAAGATAAAATGATAGAAAATTATGATAAAGAAAAATAATTTTAGTGGTTGTTGCTGTTCCAAAGGTATGTGTGTGTGTGTGTGTGTGTGTGTGTGTGTGTGTGTGTGTGTGTGTGTGTGTTAGGAGGGAGGTGGAGATATCAACATTTAAAAGACATGCATTTTAAAAATTCTTCTTTTAAAAGAGCTTCCCTTCATTATTTAGCAATGTGGGTGGAAATCCTGACAAAATCGGGGCAATTCAAACCACTATTTCTGAAAGTCTGTATTTCAGGTTTCCAGTAGGGGTAGGTGGGGCACAATGAGTAATATTTACTGCATTTTTGACTTTGAGGAAAATATATTTTTTTACAAATGTTCACTATCTTGCCAAAACTATACCAGCTAAGTAAAGACCTTCTCTAAATGCAGTAAAACCTGTAACATAAGAACACTATTTCAGAACATTATCAGTTTTCTTTGAGCATATAAAATGCAAATTTAGGCGGGGCAAAATGAGTAAGACAAAGTAAATATGCCCTTCCAGTTTTCCATAATTAGATTTGAAAAAATAGTCATACACATACACATAATCATCCATCCTTAGACATCAGAAATCCAGCAAAATTTAAAATATCTTGGTCAAATGAAAGAGGATTATCGAAAAATAGCACATAATATAAAATTAAAGAAAATCAACTAAATCTAAAAACTTAGTATAAAATATTCTTTATAGCTTCTTCTCCAAAAATTATTCAGATACTTTATTTTCACCTAGCAAGACTTATCGTAGATGTCGTAATAAATCACACCCGGACAACGTCGGGTTATACTGCTTGTAAAAATATAAAATGGCGACAATTTACCCATTGCACCCTGTATGTGTGTGCGCATATATATATCTATAATTATATATATAAGGCATAGGCATGGCTGTGTGGTAAGAAACTTACTTCCCAATCACTTGGTACCAGGTTCAGTTCCACTGCATAGCACCTTGAGCAAGTATCTTCCACTATAGCCTCAGGCCAACCAAAGTCTCGTGAGTGGATATGGTAGATGGAAGTGGAAAGAAGTCTGTGTGTTTTTCTGTCTTCGTCTGTCTCACCACTTTTGCTAGACAACTGCTGTTGGTGTGTTAATGTCTCGATAGAGACTGGTAGAATAAGTACCAAGCTTAACAAAGGAAAAGTGTCAGGATTGATTCATTTGACTAAAAATTCTTCAAGACAGTTAAAATTTATACATATATATATATATATTGTTGTGGAAGGATTCTGACCACCTGCTAAGTTACTTAAGGGGTACTGACTCATTGTTATAAAGTAAAGAACTGTGAGCAATTGACAGTTCGGGTTGGTAAGCAGTTCACTGTGAGCTGTTGATATAGAGCATTGAGTTTCATGTAACATTAATAGTAGTGCGTCGTGTAAATACTTTCTTTCCCCCTGCTTTGTTATATTATATATGCAACATACAAGGATATAAAAGTGGCAATAAGTTGTTCAAAGCTTGTGTTGGACGCTTAAATTTTTTATTTATTTTTGGTATGAAACCAAAAGAAAAAAATCATTTAATATGGAAGATTTATTGGCCTCAGGGGTGCAGTTGTAACAGAACCAGCTGCAGCAACAACAGCAACTACAGAAACAGCAACTACAGCAGCAGTAACTACAACAGCAACAATAAAACCAAACGAAAAAAGCCCTTATGATGTAAATATGTTCATAATTCAAAAGACAATGAAATTAATAGGGAAAGTCTGAAGGCGTAATATTATCAAGCATACGTAAATTTCATCCGTCTAACTGGCTATACAAATGCTTGTGCAAAACAACTTTCTGCGCTGCCCTGATTATACATAGCAGGGTAATTCCTTTTCGCAGGAGGTAGGACGGCAATTTCTGATGAAGCAATTGCTGGTGATCTGTTGCTACACAGTTCTGCCAGAATTCTATCAGATTGGGCAGTAGATGTCGATGCATCATTTTGCATTACGTTCAAAGTAGCTTCTGGAAGTTGCTGTCTTTTTAAACTGGTTGCTTTCTTTCCCCTGCAAACTTTCTTCTTTGGAGGCATAATCTATGTATATACTAAACAGAACAACAAAAGTTATAACAGATGGCAGGGTCGGTAGTTTTCACATTTCTGTAATTTTTCAGATTAACACCCGCACAATTACCTAATCCTAACCCTAAAACCCTAACCCTGACCCTAAAACCGTAACACTAACTCTAATCCTAACCCTAACACTAACCCTAACTTTAAGCCCTAACCCTAACCCTAAACCGTAACCATAACCCTAAAACCCTAACCCTGACCCTAAAACCCTAACCCTAACACCTTAGTGCAAATTGTGCGGGTGTTAATCTGAAAAATTACCCACATTTCTAATGAAGTTCACTGATTTGCAATGTGTTGTCCTGTCTACATAAGCTCTGTGGTTTGTATATTTACAAAACATTGACGAACATGAGTTATCTTGTAGTGAATGCTTGTGTGTACGTGCGCGTGTATGCGTATGCATTTGAGAGAGCGAGAGAGAAGAGGGAGATAGGAAGAGAGAGAGAGAGAGGGGGAGAAAGGAATAGAGAACGGGAGCAATGAAGAGAGAGAAAGAGAGGAAGGGTGAACGGAAGACAGTTATAAAATAGCAATGCGTGCGCATGTTTATATAAGAAACACACAGAAGCTAAATCTTATATCTATAATGTTGATGTGTGTATGCGTTTATGTGTATGTTGTTGTCACAGATCACGTATATGTGGTTGTGTGTGTTTTTACATTTCTATGTTATGAAAAATAGGTAAAGAATACTAAGAGGAGACAAGGACGCTGAACATGCAGACAGAATGGTCGAAGCAGAGAAATGGCGATAAGCCCCAGATGACCAGGTCACGTGGATAGTTAGAGGCAGAGGGATAGAAGAAAGCTATTTAAATGGGAGAGAGGAAGAAGAACGAAGTAAGAGTGAAAAGGTAGATAGAAGGAAAGAATAATCTTAAAGCAAGTTAATCTATGACTTTGTATGTATCACTTTCTCTCTCTCTCTCTCTCTCTCTCTCTCTCTCTCCCTCTTTTACTCTTACTCTCTATATTGAGCGCGTGGTCGATGTGTAAGAACGTCGGTACAGGTAGAAGGGAAGAAATATTAAAGTTGCTTGAAACAACAGCCAAATCTCCCTTAAATCACACAAAGTAAACGGAATTTAAAAAATCTAATTACTGCACTGGAAAGTTCACATCGGGAAAATTGCATTGATGTAAAAAATTTTACGAAAAAGTGGAAAATGTGGATATCTATAAACTTTTAAAAATGCTTCACACAGACACACATCTTTAGCTTTATATCTTAAGATTTCGCACATGCGCATTGTTTGTTTTTGATTTTGCTGACTACACAGTATAGTAGTGTCAGTTGGGCACCATCTGTGAGAAAAACTGCACCATAACACAACTCACTCTGCTAGAAATTTGGAAACGACATGCTGTACATGCTCCAATACGAACATTTCAGTGTGTTTGGGTGTCAATATGAAGATAGTGCAATCTGAGGACATGTACCGAGAGTGATAAAAATGAAACATCCAGTCAACATCGTGGTGTTTGGAGTAATCACTAGTGATGATGACATTATGCCTCAATTCATCTTCCAACACGGCTTCAGACATGACATGGAGGCCTACATCAAATGCCGCGAGAAGGTAGTGCTGCCATGTGTCAAGAGGGTGGCTGCTGGAAGACCTTATGTCTAGCAACAGGACTCTGCACCATGCCACACATGCAGGAAAACCCAGTCATAGCTGTCAGAAAATTTCTGAGACTACATCACCTCTAATATTTGGTCATCTAACTTCCCAGACTGCAACCCCCTTGATTATTATGTGTGGGGCACAGTTGAGCGAGAGACCAACAAAACTCCTTGTAACACCAAAGATGAACTGAAGGCAAGGATTATGGCAGCATTCAGCAACTTAAACAAAGAGACCATCCAGAAGAGCTGCAGGAGATTCCGAAGTCATTTGGAGGCCATGGTTAAAGCCAATGATGATTTTATTGAATAAATTTACTCTTTAGAATTTGAAAATAATTTTATGTAATTTTGGTAAATATATCTGTTGGAATGAAATGTTCGTGTTATTTTCGTTTTTTGTAATTTAGACGACAGTTTATTCACCGCCTCTTGTACATACTCAAACATGTATGTTTTGCATGTGTGTGTGTGTATTTATATACATATGGGTGGAAAGCATAAAGTGGTCAGGATTGTAAGACAGTATGTTGGAGAGAACTGAGATGTCATAGGTGAGAACTGTATTCAAGATGATGAAAGTACAAGTGCTATTATGAGAGGCTAATGAATGAGAAGTGCTGTCCCTCTACAGAGCAACCAGCAATTCAAGTTGACAGCAGTGTGGTAGATAAAGTGAGTAAGGACATGAGAGAACAGTGGAGCTATCAGGGGTACTCACAGAGATGCTAAAGATAACTGGTGACATGTTCTACATGTTAAATAAGGGTTTATACCCAATGAATGGCATTACATTATTATCGTGAACTGCTTCAAAATCAAAGAAATGCCTTAGAGCCTTAGTTCCCAAACTGGGGTTCACAGACCACGAGGGGTCCATGAAGCGATTTTAAGGGGTCCATGAAGGAGTTGTCAATTTTCAGATTTATAATGTTCAAAACCCTAGGTTTTCCAGTTTTAACCAAAACTGAAACCATTGAACATGCATGCACTACACAGAAGCCCTAATTTACGTGTTAAAAAAAACAACCTTACAGATAGAATGCATTTGAGGTGCCGCACACAGGGCGTACACACATGTACTTGAATGCAAGTGTCTCTCTGCAGCTTTATTGATTGGTGCGGGGATATGGGTACAACAAGTCTAAACAGGATTGAAAATTGGCAGTGTAACAGCCCAGAATATACCCCTGCCCAGACTATAACTGGGGCTAGTCTGGGCTAGCCCAGACTATACCCACTCCAGACAACTAGGCCAGAATATACCCCTGCCCAGACTATACCCCATGCTTGTGGACAAATGACACAGATGTACCTCGCTTATAAAAGTTGCCTCATAACATATGTAAGATTTGATATCACTCAATGAAGAATTAAAAGTTACATGTAAATTTCGATTTAAACATAGCAATTTAGAATTATCAAATCTGCAAAATACTTTAAAGTGTACCAATATAAATCCAACATGAATGGCCACATCTGTGCAAGTCTAGGCCATGACTCACAGTACAAGTGTGCTGTGCAGCATGTGTGAGTCATCAATTATTTTCCAATCTACCTATACATTGGGTTTATTTTGGTACATTGAATATATGCATTTGATAATTCTAAACTGCTATGTTTAAATCGAAATTTACATGTAACTTTTAATCCTTCATTGATTGATATCAAATTTTATATATGTTCTGAAGCACCTTTTATAAATGAGGTACATCTGTGTTATTTGTCCGCAAGCATGGAGTATAGTCTGGACAGGGGTATATTCTGGGCTGTTACAGTGGCTGTAACACCAGCTCATTGATGACATAGTCTGTTAAAGTAGTTTATGAAGAGGTTGTGATTTGTTTTCACCATCACACATTTACGAACGCCTATATTTTTGACATATTTATCATCGTAAGTTCATTCTTGATTTTACTTTTTATGTTTGTATTGAGCATCAATAAGTAGGGACCTAGTAAACCAATAAAAAAACAAGCTAGTAGCACTGTCAGAATTAAGACGTTCATTCTACATAAAGTACCTAGTGACTTTTAGTTTAAATTTTCGAAAGTAGTTACAAGGCATTACAATGGTAAGAAACTTGACCTAAGTCAAACTGAATGACTAAAATTAGGATATTGAAATAAAACAAAATTAACCAATTTTGAAGTACTAGGTTGTCAAAAAAGTTCTTGTGGTTTTTAACCTTTAAATTCAGATGCACATATCTTGCCAACACGAAACAAGTTTATTTATGCCAGTAGAGTAAAAATTCTGCGTTCTGGTGGCAATGAAGTCGTTGAAGGTGTTTGGCATCATCTTGGTTTTTGAAACATTTCTCATGCTTGGTTGCCACTCTGGCTTTCAGACAATGGTGAAAAGAAGTCTCCTAATGCAATTGGTATGCATTATACACTTCATCACCAAGCATTGATGGTTAAAACAATGCCTAACCATTTGAAGAATGTTTTGACTGATGTGGTCAAAGCGGTAAGTTTTATCAAAGCCAATTCTCTAAACTCGCGTCCTTTTGCTGACTTGTGCAAGGACAATGGACTCCGATTTTGAAATACTTTTACTGTACTTGCATGTGAGGTAGTTATCCAAAGGGAGAGTACTGAAAAGAGTCATCGTTCAATGAAAGAAGATACACAAATTTGTTCATGGTGCTAGAAAAGAACTGCACAGATAATTCTCCAATACTTGGTTCCTTATATGTCTCTTCATTTTGGTCAACATTTTTGAATCAGTTAATCCTGTTAACTTAGCACTACAAGGAAAGGACATTACCATTGTTCACTGTCATGAAAAAATGACTGCATTTAAAATGAAGTTCCATTTATGGCATTCTAAATCGGAATGTGAGAATTTTGCATCATTTCTGAACCTCAATACTTTCCTTAATGAAGATGTCCTTTGAGCTAATGCCTGACATCCTTGATATAATGAAACAGCATGTCTTAATTCTTCACACTGAAATTCAAAGGTACTTCCACGACCTACAAAACTTTGAAGAAGTTCATCATTTCATAACCAATCCCTTTGCAATCTCTGTTGTTGACCTCCTGTCAGATTACATCATTCAAAAACAATTCAATGACTTGCTGTATGATGGAGGTGCAAAGAATGCCTTCCGTAACATGTGTTGCAGTGAATTCTGGATTGAAGTGATGCAGCCCTATCCAGATGTCATCAAATTGGCCCTCAAATTCATTGTCCCATTCACAACAATGTATGAATGTGAGATGGCTTTTGCAACTTTACTCGCAATCAAAACAAAGGCTCACAATAAACTGGGGTCACATTATCAAAACAAGTTCACTCCTCTCATTGGAATTTTTTATTTTATCAGTAAATTTTTATCTCATGAAAAATTATTTTATACAAAATCATTTTACTTTGTTACTCTTCTCTGATCTTTTCAATTTTGTGGTGGGAATGGGAGTCTGCAAACGTTTGGGAACCAAGGCTTTAGAGTGAAGCAACTACAGAGGAATTGAACTACTAGATCAAGTTATGAAGGTCATCGAGTAGGTCATAGCACAATTCATTTGCGGCAGTGAAGACCTGGATGAGATGCAGTTTAGTTTTGTAACTGGTAAGGCAACTACAGCAGAAATACTTGGCTAAGAGTAAACCGCTATTTCTGGTATTTATTGACTTGTCAAAAATATTTGACAGGGTACCACATTCATTAATTAGGTGGTACATATGAAAACTATGTATAGACCAATAGCTTGCAAGGATGGCAGAGGCTATGTACAAAGATGCAATAAGTGGGAGTTGACAACGATTTTAGTAATGAATTTAGTGTGGAGGTAGAAGTCTACTAAGGTTCAGTTCTCAGTCCTCTCTAACTAGCCATTCATAGAAGAGTTAAGACTGGTTGTATATGAGGGTTGGCTGAAAAGTACATAGGCTGACTAAGCTGCTTTCATGGAACGTGACCAAATGAAGTTTATTTTTTGATATGGTCCCCATTGCGGTCCGTGCACTTTTTCCACCAGTGTTGCAGTGCTTGCATTTCATTGGTAATGAAGCTTTCATCCTGTTAGTAAAAAAAGTCATCAACAGCAGATATGACATCACCATCACTGTGATGCAGGTAACCAGCCAAGGGTTTTTTTCATGTTGTGGAAGAGATGACAGATGGAGTCAAATCAAAAGAATAAGGAGGGTGATCAACCAGTTTAAAGCCACAGTCATGCAGAGGAACCATTGAAACCAAGGATGTGTGTGCTGGAGCATTTTCCTGATGAAAAAAGACCCCTTTTGTCAGTTTTCCTGGGCGTTTGTTCTTGATAACCTATTGTAACTACCTCAGTAAGATGGCATAGTACTCTCCATTGATGGTGTGGCTCTTTTGAAAATAATCAATAAACACAATGTCTTTTGTATCCCCAAAACTAGCCCCCACCTTTCCTCCAGATGAAATGACCTTAGCCTTGTTTGGAGCAGGTGAGAAGGGGTGTTTCTACAGCATGGATGGTCTTTTTGTCTCTAACTCCTGAGCTAGGAAATATTCAAGGAAACCAGCATTAATGTGATCAGTCTGGTGTGCTTTTCATCAGATGTCAGGAGACGTGGCACCCACTGAGCAGAAACCTTCACCATGTCAAGTTCATTATGCAGAATATTCTCAACTATCATGGCATTGGCTATTTGATTTATAGTCAATCACCTATTATCCATCAGCATGTGGTGAACATGTTCTCCTTGGCGGTAACAGTTGCAGGACATCCAGACTTTGGGTTATCTTCAAGACTCTCCCTTTCCTGCCTAAATTCATCTGCCCACTTTTGCAGTGTTGATAAAGCTGGAGTGTCATCCTCTAATGTAGCAACCATATTGGTATGTATGTCATCATTAGGGGCTAAATCACTTTCCTGCAGGTACTTGATAACAACACAATGCCAAATTTTGTCCATTTTCGAGAGGAGTCACCACTAGTTACTTTTAAAATCTTCTTTGAACAGTCAGATATCAGTTTATCTGGAAAGAAACTATGCAGTTATTAATACGAAGGGCTGAAAATAAATTTCACAGCTGTAGCATCACTCCTTCATAGTCTGCATATGTAGTTTTCAGCCCACCCTCACATGGGAACTATAGGCTGATGATCTAGTTCTTGGAGTGTAGTAGAATTAGGAAATTGCAGACATGGAAGCTAAACCTAGAATTGAGAGGCCTCATGGTAAAATTAGCAAAGAGTAGGAAAGAAGGCAGGATCCTGCTATCTTCAGGGATATGCAGAAAAGAAGTATGTTGAACTTTGTGTATGCTATGGACATTATATGAGGTGTAGTGGAATCACAGGCAAAATAACAAGCTTCATATTTGACATGTACTGGAGCAGTATGTACTATAAACATTCCACAAAGGGATTTCCTTAAATGCCAGGATGATTCAGTAAAAGTAGCTGATTGCTCTGGAAGTACTGTAGTCACGATATGAACAGGTTGGAAAAAGTTCAGGTAGCTTCTATCTCTGTGGCTACAAAGGCCTTTTCCTCAGAGTGAAGAGGAGATTCTACAATGCTTATGTTAGAGCTGTGATGCAGCATGGTAAGGAGAAATGGGCCTTGAATGCAAAAAATTTTGAAAAGACTAGGAAGAAATAAAACTAGCATGCTCCGCTGGATGTGCAATGTAAATGTCCATGAACAACAAAATACAAATGTGTTGAGAGAAAGAAAAACTGGGCATAAGAGGAATCAGATGTAGCATGCAAGAAAAAAGACTGCACTGGTATGGATATGTGATGTCTATGGATGAGGTATAGTAAAATGTTGATCACTTAATGTCGATAGAGTTTTCAGAAGAAGAACCTGCTGGAATGTATGGGACAAAGTGGTGAAGACTGAACTCAGGACCACCTCGTAGAGATGTTGACAAAGAACTGGGATATCTGGTGTTATGTGGTACTTGAGAAGATCCATATGTCTTGGTAAGACTAAGATTCTGGAAGTACAATATGAATTTATATGTGCAACTGGGCTCCCATCCACTTCTTCCTCAATATCCATTATCTCTTTAATTGCAGTATTCTGCTAATGTAATTAAATGTAAGTAGAACTGTAAACTTCACCAACTTTTCCCTGATCACACTTATCTTTCTCACTGTCTAGAACTATTTCCACCCACATTTTACATTGATCATCCTTCTATGCCACCAGAAATGATGGTTTCCATCTCCCATACTATCTTCACTTCTCCACTACCACCCTCTCCCTATGCACCACTACTGCCTTTCTCCTCTCACACTCTTGCAATTTACCCACCACATATCATCTCACTCTCCTCTGGTCTTTCTTTTTCTCTCATCTTCTTATCCTTCCTCTGTCTATTGTATCATTATTACTATTTTGCTGTTCTTCACCCTTTTGTGTACTGTCAGTCATCTACTTTCCCCAACTCATATGTATCATTAATCACTTCATACTTGTTATCTACTATTTACTACATCCACTCTTCAACCCTACCCAATTTCTACAGTTGTCACCTCCTCTTCTTTACCTTCCCTCCAATGTATACTTATTGTTATTCAACACTTGTTCTTCATTCCCACACATCTCTAACCATCTCTCCATCTCCCCATACATTTTTGTAAACTTTACCTTTCCACACACCCTGTTATGTCCCTACTCACTTCAACTTTCCTTATACTTGAGGATTCAGCCCAACACCTTATCACCATCATCTTTTTCAATTCAATTCCAGTTACTTTTGCCCTCTTTCTAATGTCAGTTGATATGTATTCCTTAACAGCCAGAAATTTGTTTTGATCAGGACCCTTCTTCTCATCTCCTTGCATAAAAATACCTCCCACTCTATACTAACCCCACTCAAAAGAGATCTTAGTCTTGCAAGCTGCATAGAGATCTCATGAGAGCACCCAGTATATTCAGTAAAGTGGTTGGTATGAGGAAGGACATCCAGCTGTTAGAAACCATACCAAAGCAGACAGAGCATAATGCAGCTCTCAGACCCATCAAATCTTGACAAACCATCCAACATGTGCCAACATGGAACATGGATATCAAAAGATGATGATAATAATGATGAAGTATGATGTGAGTAGCCATCAAAAATGACATCCCAAAATAGCCAAGCAATGTGAATGGCTGAGATAGTTGATGCTTAACAATTGTTAGTTAGTGGTTATGACCACTTAAAAATTAATGTAAATCTTATCTATAAAAGGCATATTTTTCTGTGTGTGTGTATGTTGAAAATTCATACATTTACACAATTCCAAATTTCTTGAATGAAAGAGTCGGAATTAATATTCTAAATACCATAACTTAGGTCACAGCGTCATTTTTTCCTTCAAAATAACACATAATTACGAATAAAATCCATTAAACTACACAAAATAACATTTTCCCCCCTAATAGAATCTAATTTCCTCTTTCTACTACCTTTACAAATCCTTTCGACTCCTAGTTTCTCTTATGAACCTTTACCAACAATCCAACAACAAATACAAAAAGAAAGGAAGGAAAAACACTGACAGTAAAAGAAAACTCTTTCAGTATCAAAACTGAAACAATCACATTTCCAGACTGTAATGACAGGTACTTTCACTTTAATGTATTCATTTTCATATTTCGAACTCCGTCCTTCACCATGATAACAAAAAAAAAAAAAAAAAATTGCCACACATCTTTCTCAAATACGATCAACAAACATTTATTCCCTACAAACTGTGAGTTTTTTAGAAAATATTTTCGTAAATCTTGAGATTAACACCCGCACGATTATCTACCTAACCCTAACCCTAACACTGTAGTGAAAATCATGCCGGTGTTAATCTGAAAATTTAACAATCTTTTTTAAAACACATTTACTTACTAACATTTTTTTATTTAGTGTGTGTGTGTTGCCCATATATATATACACTTAAGACTTAGTTGTGGGTTAGGAGTTTGATCAGCAAAGGGTGGATTGGGGCAGGTGGACAATAGTCGATTATATTGACCCCTGTGTTCAACTGGTACTTATTTTTTATACACCGAAAGGATGAAAGGCAAAGTCGACTTCGGCGCAATTTAAACTCAGAACATTGAGATGGGCACAAATCTCCCGTTGCGACACTGATTCTGCAGGACAGGGTTGAGTGTGAAAACCAACTTTAAAGTGTAAATATAGATGTTTTTGAATACACACTCATGCATACATATGTACAATTACACACATACATACAAATAAACACATACATACCTGTCACTCTCTTCCAAATACGATCGACAGTCAAACATTTATTCCCTACAAACTGAATTTTTGGAATATCTTTCTTAAAACGCATTTACTTACTACTATATATATATAGAGAGAGAAACACAGAATACACATTAATACACACATATATACAAATACCTGTCATTTTTTTTTATTTAGTGTGTGTGTGTTGCCCACCTTAATATATAATGCTGAAGTTGTGTATCTGTGTGAAGCCTTTTTAAAAGTATATAGAAATCAACATTTTCCACTTTTTCGTAAACATTTTTACATCAATGGAATTTTCTCGATGTGAACTTTCCAGTGCAGTAATTAGATTTTTAAAATTCCATTTACTTTGTGTGATTTAAGGGAGATTTGGCTGTTATTTCTAGCAACTTTTATATTTCTTCCCTTCAACCTGTACCAGCGTTCTTACACATCGATCACACACGCAGCATATAATATAGAGGGTAATAGTCAAAGAGGGAGAGAGAGAGAGAGAGAGAGAGAGAGAGAGAGAGAGAGAGAGAGAGAGAGAGAGAGAGAGAGAGAGAAAGTGATACATACAAAGTCATAGATTAACTTGCTTTAAGACTATTCTTTCCTTCTACCTTTTCACTCTTACTTCGTTCTTCTTCCTCTCTCCCATTTAATAGCTTTCTTCTACCCCTCTACCTCTAACATATTTTTCATAACATAGAAACGTAAAAACACACACAACCACACATATGTGATCTGTGACAACATACACAGAAACACATACACACATCAACATTATAGATATAAGATTTAGTTTCTGTGTGTTTCTTATATAAACACGCTCATGCATTGCTATTTTATAACTTATGGACAACACATTGCAAATCAGTGAACTTCATTACAAAGAAGAGAGCTTGCTGGGGAAAGAAAGCAACCGGTTTAAAAAGACAGCAACAGACTGCAACAATTCACCACATTCCAGAAGCTACTTTGAACATAATGCAAAAGGGTGCATTAACATCTACTGCCCAATCTGATAGAATTCTGGCAGAACTGTGTAGCAACAGATCCCCAGCAATTGCTTCATCAGAAATTGCCATCCTAGCTCCTGCGAAAAGGGATTACCCTGCTATGTATAATCAAGGCAGTGCAAAAAGTTGTTTTGCACAAGCATTTGTATAGCCAATTAGACGGATGAAATTTACGTATGCTTAATAATGTTACGCAAAACAGCCTTCAGACTTTCCCTATTAATTTCATCGTCTTTTGAATTATGAACATATTTACATCATAAGGGTTTTTTTCGTTGTAAGGCTTTCTTTTTTAGTTGATTTTCACCTAGCAAGACTTATCGTAGATGTCGTAATAAGTCAAACCCGAACAATGCCGGGTTATACTGCTAGTATAATTATAAAAATATAACCCCAATTTTTGTTATGAATAATAGGAAAGATATAAAAAATTGCTTGTGTCCCTGTGTCGATGCTGTGAAAAATAACAGAAGTGACTATACTTCTGAAGGGTTTCTTGTGAGAAAAATCATTATGCATTGTGCTCTTTAGATGAAATTTTACCTGGTTTTTCAGGTTGAAGTATTAGATATATGTGTATTGATTCTGTTGCAGTTTGAAAGTGCTTGCCATTGAGCCTATATATCATTTGATAGTTGAATCATAATTTGTGGGCACCTTAATCCGGTATGAAACATCAAGCTTAACAGAAGCCATTTAATGTGTGTGCGACTGTATTGATAAATTTCATTTTGTAATGTGTTAGAAATTGTTGAAAATGTAAGTTAATACATAACACTTTTATGTAACATTTTAGTAATTTAATTAAGTCCAGGATGTAGTTGCACTTTAGGAACTCTAGATTTAGACAAACAAGGCCAGCATATAAAAGACATATACTTTTATTAATGAGATGATTCAATGTAAACAAAAGGTAAGTAAAAATGATGGATTATATATAACTTACCTATACACTTTTTACCATTGTTAAGTTTATAGCCAAGTCTACATTGACATTGGTAGCTTCCTGGTGTGTTTTTACAAACATGCTGACATCCACCATTTGATATAGAACATTCATTGATATCTAGAACAGATCATAATACCAAATACATAAAGTGATGCAATTTAGACATTATATATATATGTATATATATAAAATTCATAATAGTAACAAAATTTAAAAAATCAAAACCTTTGATATGATTTGAACACATTTTATGTTTTTAGAGATCAATATACTACCCCTCTCTCTTTCTTTTTTCCTGTCTACAAGTACACATGCATGCATAATGTATGCATGCATGTATTACCATCATCATCATCACATTTCCATCTTTACATTGGTCAGACAGACTTTGTTGAGGCAGATTTTCTACAGTCAACTGCCCTTCTTCTCATCAATCCTCTCCTGTTTCCAAGCATGATAAAATTTCCTCATGGTTGGACATGATTCCAAGAAAGACTGGAAACATGGGATTACTCGTATGACAGTGACACTCTTTTGTAATAATCCTGTGATGTCACAACAAAGAGATACAGACACATACATACACACATACACATGAATGCATACATACGTAAATGCACACACTTCACACACACAATGGGCCTCTTTCAGTTTCCATCTCCCAAATTCACTCACAAGGCTTGGTTGACCTGTGGTTATTGTAGAAAGCACTTATCCAAGGTGCCACATGGTAGGCCAAAACTTAGACCACATGGTTGTGAAGACAAGCTTCTTAACTACACAGCCATGCCTGTGCTTATGCACACAGACACACACACACACTCACATGTTTACACACACACACTCACATGTTTACACACACACACTCACATGTTTGCACACACAGATGGATGAATGAATGTATATCTGTTGTTTGACAATGAAGATTCAATTGTTTGATCAACTGTATTACCTTCTCATTAAATAAATGAGTAAGTGACTGTGCATTCTACAGACACATGTACTCTTAATGTAATTCTCAGGCAGAATCAGCATACCACAGTGTGTGTGACAAGGCTCTACTCTTTGAATTACTGGTACAATCCATCTAATGGGTTTCTGCACAGTATATGAAAGCAATTGTTATATATAGTGCTCAGGTACACTACAACTAAGAAAAAAAAAAAGAAAAGCCACCTATACATCTATCCAATTTCCCTCACAAGATATGTGTTGACCTGAGGTTGTAAATAATAATAATTGCCCAAGATAGTATGTATTGATATTGAACCTAGTACATTGTGGTTGTAAACTGAACTCCTTAACCATTCACCCATATTTGTACCTACCCATACATATGTACATACATACGTACATACATACGTACATACATACGTACATACATACGTACATACGTACATACGTACATACATACATACATACATACATACATAATGATGATGATGGCCGTCCACTCGTGACCGAGGAAGACCATTGCCGACCTTCAGGAATATTGTGCGCTCTAGGACTAACTTATATTTTGCATTTGTGGCTCCGTTGGTGGCTAATGAGCCCTGCTCTTGACAAGCATGCACGACTGCAAACATTGCAGATTAAGCTTTCCCCATTCACTATATGAGCCGTGTGCTTTCGCACAGCTCACTTAAGTTCTTCATGCTAAATACATGCTCTCTCAAAAGTGTCAACCTCCTCCTTAACCTGCTTCCTCCATCCGTGGCAATGACAGGCATTGTTCTCCCAGTCAGTGTTCTGCATATCACAGGCCTTTAATGAGGACTTGACACAGTCCTTAAATTGCAGCCTTGGTTTCTGCCGGAGTCTCCTTCCATTCACAAGTTCTCCATAGAGCATCTGCTTAGGAATCCTGCTATCCTTCATTCTAATAAGGTGTCCAGTCCAACATAACCGTTGCATGTGCACCATCGCCTCAATACTCAAGATATTAGCTGTCCTCAGGATCTGTGTGTCTGGAATTTTTGAGGTCCAACCAACATTGAGAATGTGCCTGAGACATCTCTGATGAAAGCGTTCAAGGACCCTTACCTGACATTTGTACAGAGTCCATGTTTCACACGAGTAGAGGAGCGATGTCAATACACAAGCATGGTACACAGCAACTTTTGTTTACCTTGCGATGCCATGCTGGGATCAGACACAAGACTGAAGAAACCGGAAGGAGCAACTCTCTGCAACCTGAAACATATTTCCTCATCCAGGGAGCAAGAATGCAGATGACTGTGAGATATATACATACATGCATACATGCATACATTTATATGTATATATATGTGTGTGTGTATTTACACACACACACACATACACACACATATATGCATATACACACATACATATATAAATAATATATACATACACATATTTATGGTATGTTTTTTCTTTCATTCACATGACATGTCAATTTTCTTCTGTTGATTTGCATTATTTTGAAATGGTTTAGTTTTTCCTTTTAGGAACAAATATATTAAGGCTTGAATATGATTTTCACTTGCTCTCTTCTCTATAAATATTCAATGTAATGCAGTACCACAGCCCTTATCTGTCTTCCAGAAATACTGTGCAATATACTGTACCATGTATTGAGTACACAAACCCTGATTTTGAAGTTAATTTGCATACACTGTGTTAAAAATAGTTTTGTCCTTTACTTTTTTGTGGATTGTTAAAGATTAAACATATTCTGCTTGACAAGTTTACTAATTTGTATTTGTATCTTTTAAATAAAATCATGTTCTTTACGTTTCTTCATTTAATTTTCATCCTATATACATTATACTGTATACATGGTACAATAAGAATTTAAAATGGATCAATAGATAACAAACAGATCCTGATTTAGAAGTGTATTGATTTGAATTTGTTAAATACAATTTAGTCCTTTACTTTTCATAGTTTATTTTATATTTTAAGTATATATTTAGGTTTTCTCAAGAAAATCAGGAAATCCTCAGGCCTTAAGCTTAACAAATATTTGGTCTGGTACTGTACATAGGTGGAATGTTCAGTTGTAGTTAAAGTTAAGTATTTTATATTTTTTCTATTTCCTATCATCATCTGTCTTTATATCTTATGGGAACAGCTCATGGATAATTGTATTCATGTTATTACTGAATTTGTGGCAAAGTTATGCTTTGCAGATTTTTGCAGTGTACAGGAAAACTAATAAAATAGAGGAGCAAAGAGAAACACCCTCATCTCATCTATCAAGATGAGTGCATTTAACAACATCTAAATGCTTTGCATTTCATTGACTCTGATGACTCCCTTCCCACTGCTCATCTTCCTAACAGTCGTGGGAGGGGTGGCCTCCCACAACTCATCCTCCTAACACCCACCCCTCCATAACTCAGCTGCTTGTAATTATGAGAATGGAATTACACTTATTTCATTCCCTATCCTTTTGATTCACTCTCCTTGAGACCACTTTTTTCTCATGCACTCTCAGTATCATCGCTTATCTCCTTATTTTCCACTGAATGTCCCTTTTATCTCCCTTTCTCCTGAATACCAACTCATTTTGACAATGGCAACCTTCACTCCCTCCATTACCTCTATCTATCACTGACAAGTTCCAACATCATGTGCATTTGACTTCATCCCTAACACTTTGTATCTCTCTTGCACCTCACCCCACTCACTTCACATCATGTTTGCTACCTTATCCCACCCCTACCCCTCGAACAGATAATCATGATTGAACTTTCCACCCCCTTGTTCACTACTCTCTGCATTTCCCTTTGTCCATCTGCTACTCACCTCTTACACTCCCACAAACTTAGATTGCTTGTGTCTCTGTGTTGATGCTGTGAAAAATAAGAGGAGTATCTATACTTGTGAAGGGTTTCTTGTGAGAAAAATCATTATGCATTGTGCTATTTAGATGAAATTTTACCTGGTTTTTCAGGCTGAAGTATTAATTTATTCAACTTCTTGTAACATGAGGGTACATTCTACCACATCCTTACCACCAACATTCTTTTCCAACTGGGGAAATCATCTGTCTGCCCTACAGTAAGATACCTGTCCATCTCTCATTCATTGACCTCTCATTACCTGGCACAAAGCCTCCTCCCTCAATACTTCTCTACATTCAGTTGGGTGGGGGTGTCTTGCTTTGTAAATTACTTGTTGACATCACAAGTTCTTGTGCCACATAAAAAAAGACATCCATTACACTCTGTAAAGTACTTGGCATTAAGAAAGGCATCTAGCCATTCAAACTATACCAATGCAGACTTCGGAACTTGATGCACCCCTCTGGCTTACCAGCTCCTATCGAATCATCCAACCCATGCTGGCAAGGAAAATGGATGTTAAATGATGATGACGATAATACATACATATAAATGAATGAATGAATGAATGAATGAATGTATGTATGTATGTATGTATGTATGTTATGTTATATTATGTCAGGTCACTTATGAGGCTCTCATGAGTGCTACTGGCAACATGGAATCCAGTACAACCTGTTGCATGGTCAGGTTGTCGGCGACTAAACTGGCACCCCTACCAGGCTACCCTGGTGAGGAGGGTTGCTAGAAACCCAGCAAGATTAAAAACAAAACCTGCTGAAAGGTTAGATGAACCCAGTGCAGGCTTAACGGCTATCTAGCAATAGCACGGGTACACAGAAATTCCAGGATGGTGTCTGGCATGCTGAAAGACTACTGAGAGTGAGGCACCCCTCAGCTTCTGTTGAAGCATGTCTCTAGGAGAAGGTCACTCTGATATAAAACCAGATATGCAGGGAATGGCATTGGACATTTTGGGTATCTTTGGTTTGTGCTAGAGATCATGGCGCTCCCACATCCCTGAGCCTGTGATTCATATTGGCACCAGGCATCTTGCTCTGGCTTGTCTCTGGATAATGTCAGTAAAGTGGAGAGGGTCTATGAGGTGTTGTGCAAGCCTTATTGGACCTAAAACTCTGCACAGGTATTGCTGACCTCTGCTCAATATGTGCTGCTTTTTTTTCTTTCCCTATATATATTTATTTTATTTTCAGTATATATGTATCTTTATTTTTAATATATATTTTCTTCATTTTTAGTATATTTTAATTTTAATTTTTTCGGAAGTCCTGCAGCAACGGGAAGGTGGTGAAGCATGCAGACCTGATAGGTTGGAAGCATGTATTCAGCGACTTTCAGAGACTCGTATAGAAGGTGATGGTCAGCTTGAGGAAGTAGGAGGTGGATACACCTTTTAGGAAGAAGAGGTAGAAGGGGGAGCACAGAGAGGCTGGTGTTGGCTTTACAGTTCGATCTGATATCCTTAAGAAGTTGGAGGAGCTTCCTGTTCCTATAAATGAACATCTAATGACTCTACGATTACGCCTGAAAGGTGGGCGGTTTGCTACTCTAGTAAGTGCCTATGCACCTCCTTTGACTAATTGTGATGAAGATAAAATTATTTCTTATACCCAACTGAGAGCGATACTTAGGAAAATCCCCAATTCTGATAAAGTCATTCTACTGGGGTATTTCAATGCCAGGGATAGACTCACAAACATGGAACTCTCTAGGACGTTTTGGTGTAGGGAAAATGAATAGCAATGGTCTCATGCTGTTGGTGCTTTGTGAAGCACTCATTATATGCACAAAGGTGATCACACAACAACGTGGATGCATCCAAAGTCTAAAGTTTGGCACTTGCTGGATTATGTCATAATCCGCAAGTGTAACATCTATGACATTTGTAATGTCAAGTCCTTTCATGGATTGGAATGCTGGACAGACCACAGTCTGGTGCGAGCAAAGTTCTGGATGATGATTAGAGTGAAAGAAAGAAGAGGGCCAGTCAGCATTTCTTGATATCTGAATGTCCACAAAATATATGATGCATGTTGAGGAAAGAGCTTCAGACTTGCTTGTCCAGCATTGAAAATACTGCAGCATGGAAGGATTTTCAAGACCAGGTTCTTCAATGTGCTGCTGAAACACTGGGATATACTACTGCTAGACACAGAGACTGGTTCAATAAAATTGATGCTGAAGTTCAGTGACTATTGGCTGTAAAGTGCCATGCCCACAATGTATTGCTGCACAGAGGACTTTCAGCTGTGTAGCGAAATCTAGCACTTGCCCACTATAGCAGTATTAAATCACTACTGCAGCGATCTCTCAGGAAGATGCAGAACACTTGGTGGGTAGATCTTGCTTGTGATGTCCGGGCTGCTGCTCATGCAAATGATAGCAAGAAGCTTTACCATCGTATGAAGCAAGTTTATGGGCATAAGAGCTCCACATCAGCTCCTTTGCTTTCCAAGGAGTCTATTTACTAAATCAACAGAAATCACAGGTTGCTGGATTGAACAGTTCTCTGAACTCCTATAGCATGAGTCAGTTGTGGATGAAGCAGTGATTGATACTATGCAACAAAGATCTATCATTGGCTCCTTAAATTCCATGCCCTCACTAGATGAGGTAATGACATCAATAAGTAAATTGAATCTTGGTAGGGCACCTGGAACGGATGGAATTTGTGCTGAGGTTTTGCAATTTGGTGGTAATTACATCATACAGTCCCTTCATGAACTTATTAGTGCAGTCTGGAGGGATGGTGCAATGCCTAAGGACTGGAAGGATGCAATTATTCTCCCTCTCTATTAAAGAAAAGGAGCCAGAACAATGTGTGGTAACTACAGAGGTATCGTTCTACTATCAGCTGCTGGCAAGGTTCTGGCAAATATTCTTCTTACCCGTCTGAATAAGTGCCTTGTAAATGATGTCCTATCTGAATTCCAGTGCGGCTTCTGATCTGGTAGAGGGACAATGGATAGGATTTTCACAGCAAGACAGATGCAGAAGTGCTATGAGCAGAATATGGATCCTGTCCAGGTATTCATTGATTTTATGAAGGCCTTTGATACTGTGAATAGGGCCTTGCTATGGAAAATACTTGGCGAACTTGGATATCCAGATCACTTTGTATCTATAATTAAATCATTCCATGATGGGATGGTGGCTTGGGTCAATGCTGGTGGTGGCATGGTAGGACCCATTCCTGTAGAAAATGGTGTTAAGCAGGGTGACATCCTTGCTCCAACTCTCTTTTCTTTGTACTTTGCTGCTGCTTTTACTCATGCTTTTTCTAAGGTTAGCTCTCTGGGAATACATGTCAGGTATCGATCTTCTGGCTGCCTCTTTAATCCGTACTGATTTGCTGCTAATTCAAAAGTTTCCCAGTCTCTTATTCGTGACCTCCTTTATGCAGATGACTGTGACTTAGTCACTCATACAGTGGATAGCATGAAAACACTTACGAATCATGTTTCTGCTTCATGCAAGGCATTTGGACTCAGCATTAGCCTGGACATGACTGTTGTAATGTTCCAACCTGCACCAGGAAATCCATATGTGGAACAAGCTGTCTTGGTTGAAGGAACAATTCTGAAAGTGGTAGACAAGTTTGTCTACCTGGGCAGCACACTCAGTTGTTCTTGCTCCCTGGATGAGGAAATATCTTTCAGGCTGCAGAGAGTAACTGATCCCTTCTGGTCTCTTCAGTCTCGTGTCTGGTCCCAGCACAGCATCACAAAGCAAACAAAATTTTCTGTGTACAGTGCATGTGTACTGAGATCGCTCCTCTACTCATGTGAGGGATCAGGTTGAGCAGGTATTCTAATAACTGCTTATATATATATATATATATATATATATATATATATATATATATATATATATATATATGGACACATATATATGTATATAGTGGGGGGGGGGGGCAGCAGCGACGGCGGCAGCAGTGGTGTGTGTGGTGGGGTCATGTGCTGTAACAACACATTCAACACATTGCTGCATCTACCATTGCGGATGACACATTTGCACCACTCAGGGAACTACCTTTCGATCGATGGGTGTTTGGATAATTGTTGCTGGTGATAGTTTTACAATGCTGGAGTGAAAACCCTACCTCATCCTCTTTTAGTCGCCTTTTATGCATGTAATCATGATGATAGTTTCTTCAGTCCAAGAAAAGCACTTCTAGAATTCCTTGCTAAACAACCTGCAAAGATGATTTGTTTAAAGTGATTTAATGTTTGTGCTCCACATAAGCTCATTTCTCTCATCAAATCGACATCACCTGTACAGGTGCATAGTGTGCCACATGTTAGATGTCAAAGTAATCACAGAGTAATGTGAAATGAAGTGAAGTGTTGTGCTCAAGAATACAATGCACTGCCCAGTGTGGGAAATGAGTCCATGATCTCACAATCATGAGGGCAATACCCTAAACATTAAGCCATATGCCTTCCTACATACATACATACATACATACATACATACATAAATACATACATACATACATACATACATACATACATACATATAAGTCTGAAGGATATTTCACTGGTTCACAAAGAAACAGAAATACCAAAATTACACACTGTTTGTGGATGACTTGAAACTTTATGCAAAGAATATGCACGAGATGAAAAAGAACCTTGACCTAGTTACAACATTCTCAAAGGATGTAGGGTTGGAGTTCGGTCAGGATAAATGTCGTTATATGGTTGTGAAAAGGAGGAAAACTGTAAACCAGACTAGCAACACCTCCAACAATGATTTGACTGTTTCCCCTATATCTGATGAGGAATGTTTAAGGTATCTAGGCATGTTCTAGAAAAATGCTGGTTTATTAATTTCACACAAGCTTTTGACTGTGCTGTTGTATATACCTAAATTAATGAAAGTTTATATCATAGTGTCTTACTTTTTTGAAATTTGTATTTATTGGGGTTATTGATGTAATTTCATATGAAATAAATATTCTCCTTAAAGCCATTATTTATTTATTAAAGCTTATAATAAGTTGCAAAATTGTTGAAAGAATATTCATTATATGAAATGGTGAATAAAGGAAAGTTAATATTCTACAAATTGTCTTAGGACCCACATTCAGTAAATACTTCTCTATATTTTATTTAAATTAGCAAACTAATATCAACTTTTCAGAGACATAGTAATTAGGAATAACCTTGTTTAGAGCATTTAGTAACTACTTTTCTGTTCAGTATGTATAAAATAATATAAAATGTATTACTCCATACCTTAACTTGATATAGTAGCTAAATCCTTTGTTATTCAAACATCCCTTAAGTAATACTTTCACTCTTAGTAATTTCATTACTTAATTAGATTACCAGGGTGCAAATTGCCATTTAAGAATCATTGCTTTTAGACAAATAAAGCCAACAGAGAACATAATTTAAATAATGAGATGATTTATCACCATCATTATCATCATCATTTTAATGTTCACTTTTCAATACTTGCGTGGGTTGGATGGAATTTACTGAAACAGATTTTCTATGGTTGGATACCCTTCCTGTCACCAATCCTTACTTGTTTCCAAACAAGGTAGTATTTCCCTATTGCCAGAATACTGGAAACTAATGATATTTATTTACAACAGTCATATGAGATCAAGACCAAGGTACACACACACACACACACACACACATACATACAAATACATATCATTGTACCACTGCATTGCTAGACTATTGAATGTTGTTATACATCACTGGTAACAATGTGCTTTCCCACATGGTTGTAGCTTTCGAATGATGCCACTCCACTGGCTAGTGGGACAGGCCAACATTTCCCCTGAAGAGAAAGCCAGCTCATCACAGGATTACCCATTTACAGCTTAGTGGACTGGAGCAATGTGATATGAAGTGCTTTGCTCAAGAACACAATGCACCACTGGTCTGGGAATCAAAACCACGATCTTGGGTGTTACACCCTAACCACAAACCACATGCCTTCACATATATGTATATACATTTATACATACATATACAGTGGGCTTCTTTCCGGGATTGGCCTGGAATGATAGTAGAAGACATTTGACCAAGGTGTTATGTAATGGGACTGAATCAGAAGCCATGTGGTTGCAAAGAAAACTTGTAACAAAACAGCCATGCCTGTGCCTGCAATGTAGGCACAAACGTGGCATGTTCAACATAAGTGAAAGCTTAAAATAATGATGTAACTTACCTGCACAGTTTTTATGATTGGTGAGATTATAACCAAGTCTACACTCACAATAGTAGCTTCCTGGTGTGTTTTTACAAATATGTTGACATCCACCTTTCGATTCGGAACATTCATTCATATCTAGAATGGAACATAATGCCAAATAAATGCATTGATACATTTATATGTGTTTACATACATAAAATGGGAAACTCAGAGTGAATTGTAACATGTCGGTTCTCTTTTAATCGTCTTGAATTATTCTACTTCAGCTCTGGAAGGGCCATATATATATATATATATATATATATATATATATATATATATATATATATATATATGTTAGTGTTCCATTCCAGTTTCCTATTCAGGCTATGTTTATCTTCTATTATGTGTGTAGCTTCTGTAATTTGTCTAAGTGCTGCATCTGTGCTATGTGTGGATAAGATTTTAATTTCTATGTTGTTGAGTGAGCCTCCGTGTTCTTGCTCAGCGTGCTGGTACAGAACTGATGAGCTCTTCCCTTCCTTAAGTTCCCTCCAATGTTCATTTACCCACTCCCCTATGCTCCATGCTGTTTCACCTACATACATCATTGTCTTGTTACTGCATCGTCCCTCTGTACATCTTATACTATAGAGCACATTTCTGGTTTTACAGTTTGTTTGTGGGCTAAATCTACATACAATACAGTTCCTATCAGTGCAGGGGGTTCTACTAAAAGAGTATGTTCTACTGATAAGGGATTTGATAGGGTTGCCTGGCCTTTCAACAACCTTAATTCTTAGCTTAAGTTTGTCTAGGGCCCTTCTAAAGCGGTACGCCAGTTCGCCTCTAGGGGTGGTGTCGAAGAACATGACGCTCTGGTACTTGTGGCTATCATACCATGAGTTGGCCTTCCCTATTTTCTTCTTAATCCTTTCAATGGTGTTCCATGATTTGCTCCTATAGAGTGGGCAAATCCCATTCCTATCGTTACGTTTGATGGTTTCAAGTTTCTTCATAACTCCTTTGTATACTCTGATCCTTTCTTTATGGCTGTAACCTGAGAACTGCATGCGGTGAACGAAATGTTGTATATGTCTCTTTAATTCTGTAGGATTGCACATGCAGGACACATTTCACATTACTCTGATGAGGTTTGCCATCAATATATTGAATTTGGCATTGTCCACAATAGCCGAGTTCCGGTGGATCAGGTATTTGGAGGCCATAGATTTTGTATAGTGTGAATGGAGGATTCAGGTTTTATTATTCTCAGTTTCTAGCCAGAATTCAGTATCTAGTATAGGTAATCTATGGTTAGGGTGTTTAGTAGGGTAGACTATCGTAACCTTAATACTTTGGTGGATGGAGTTAGCTATTTGCTGGATGCTCTCCATAGTATTAGTTTCTATTTCCATTTCAAGAGTACTCTCTTGTGGGGGTGTCTTTACCACTACGTTGATATCATCGACATATCGAGAGTACGTATTCACGAGTATGGAGTTCTGTGTCAGACGTTCCTTAAGCCTTCTGTCCCACCATACCATGAAGAGATTCGTTACATCACCAGCGATACTAACACCGATGGCTGCCCTCTCGTCCTAGGCGTATATTTTGTTGCTAAACTTAAATGTGTGGCCTTTTAGGGTAACCTTTAAGGGTAACCTTTTAGGGTAACCTTTTAGGGTCCTATTAGCCATACCACAAACTCAACAGAAATTTACTCTATATCAATAAGCCCTCTAATTTCCTAAGATATATTATCAACAGTTTTGTTAAAAATGTATTTATTACAATGTCTTACCTTTTTACTAATAAGAAAATTTTCTATGATAATGTCACTAACAAGTAAATACAATGATGAAATCATCATCATCATCAGCATCATCATCGTTTAACGTCCGCTTTCCATGCTAGCATGGGTTGGACGATTTGACTGAGGACTGGTGAAACCAGATGGCTACACCAGGCTCCAATCTGATTTGGCAGAGTTTCTACAGCTGGATGCCCTTAACTTTTATAACTAGCACTAAGTTGAAACATTCACCCACTAGGGAAATTATTTCTAATAACATCACTAATGATAGGAATATAGGTGGATATATTATGTGTGTGTGTGTGTGTGTGTGTGCATATTTATATGTATTTATTTTGTATGTATGCTTAGTGTATGTATCAAGTATTGACAGCCAATTGACACCCTTATCAATTTTATCATTCTGAACTATTATCATTATTCTTTGAAAACTCTTTATAGTCTCTTCTTTGACTCTGTTGATATGCAACATATGAAACTTTGTGCCAAATACAATTACGACTTGTTTGATTGCAGGATATGTCTGTTAACCCATCTTCTCAATTTCGAATAAACTTGATTCTTTATACTTTTGTTTCTCTGTCACAAATATTGCACAAAGGATTGAAACAGTTTTTAAATTGCATCATCAAAATGTACGTAGGAAATGAATATCCTGAAATATAAATGGTGATGTTTCCTGTTGTTTTTGTAATGCAATTAATGCAGTATTTATATTATAGCCTATACTGCAAGTGACCAAGTATGCATCTACACATATAGTTTTGGAGTGTTAGGTGTTGTATTGAGCTCTGATGTAATCGGTCATTTGTCATGCATATCCAACACATTATAATATTGTGTGTGTGCACACACAAGCATGCACACACATGCATGCATGCACACACACACACACACACAAACACACATACACATCTTTATATGTATGTTATTATTCAGTTTTATTTCAAGATTTCTTGCCAATTGAGAACCTAGGTCCAAGGCTCCTTCATTGAAATTTCAACATCAACAGCCTATTTTTGTATGTATGTATGTGTGCACATTTGTTTTTTTTTTTTGTTTTATGTATGTCTTCTCATGCATATAGTTGCATGTTTAGACATGCTCATATATACTTAAATGATAAACTTCTGAAAAGTTTTACAGATTTTTATAGTTCCAGTGGTGGCTCAGATCTGTTGTCTTTGAATCAGCTTTCTCCTTTCCGGTTTTGAGAAGCCTAATTTCTCAAGATTGTTATTTAGGCAGTGTGCTACATATCCCAGGGCCCCAATAATTACTTGTGTAAACCTGAACTTGTAAGCTGGATAGAGTAACTGTAGATTTCTCAATAGTTCAGTGAAGGTATTCTTTTTTCCACTGATCTTCAGCTTTATGTTAACATCTGCTGGGTAGCTGATTTCCACAACTGTATACAGATTTTCTTCTCTATCCCAAATCATTATATCAGGTCTGTTGTGCTTACATTTTATTGAGGTTTTCACTGGGACATTCCACCAGTACTCCTTTTTATTATGAGTGGCTATGACTTCTACCATACTGTGAGTTCTTATTTTAATGTCCTTGGGGTTATCCTTCTTATGAATTTCCTTATGTAGTGTCCTAGCTACAATATTATATCTCATCGGTAGATAATATCATGATGACATTTTTGGACAACTGCTTATGATATGGTGATGTCTTTGGTGTTAACTTCACAAAGTCTGCACTGGCTGTTACATTTTACTGTTTATTCTGGTGTCTCTGTCTCTTTTCTGCATCAGGTATTTGGTTGATATCTCCTGTTCCTGGATTGCAAATGTATACCCTTCAAAGTGGGAGGTAGTATTCTGGTTGTTGGTCCATAATAGACTGCTTTGGCAATCTATGTAACTATCATCTGGGAGCTTTTTACTAACATATCCATACATGGTCTTCTGCTCATATACATTCATCCTTTCATCTTATGATACATTGCAGTATAGTTGTGTGACTTATTTGGGCATGTATTTAAGGTTATCAGACAAGGAATGTTGCTCAAGGAGCTGCCTTCCAAGTCTTATGATATTATCAGCTTCATGTATACAAACCTGGTCAAGGGATGCACTTCAACACTTGGTGGTTAAAAGATGTTGCAAAAGCGATGATGCAACATTCAAAGGCATTTCAGATCAATGTTGAGCTTCTGCTGCCTTGTTTTCATTTTAGGTAGAGGCAGTCTATATCACTGTTTATGTGGAAATTATGTGTGCTTGTTAGTATCTTCCAGGTTTTCACACCAATGGCTCAGATTTCATCTAGTGTCCAATCAAGCATCCAAAATGTTGGTATGAGTACTGGCACTGCAAACATATTGCGGGCCATTATTTTATTGAATGCAGAGAGTTCTGAGGTCCAAATTTTCTTTATTCGGTTGTAATATTCTTTAGTGACACATGTTTTGTTACTAGTACCATTGTAAAATATGTTTTCCTCCACTCCTAGATACCTTGAACATTCCTCGTCAGATACAGGGGAGACAGTTAAGTCATTGATGATGATGTTGTTAGTCTGGTTTACAGTTTTCCCTTTTTCTAAAACCATATAGCAATATTTCTCCTCACCAAATCCCAGCCCAATATCCTTCGAGAATGTTGTAACCAGGTCAAAGCTCTTTTTCATTTCATGCATATTCTTGACATATAGTTTTAAGTCATCCACAAAGAAACAGTGTGTAATTTTTGTTATTTCTGTTTCCTTGTGAACCAGTGAGATATCCTTCAAACTTCCTTAACCTGAATGACAAGGGGTTTACAGAAAGTATAAGCAACATCACAGAGGGGCTGTCCCCTTGGAATATGCCTCTGCAATACTGTATTCTGTCAGTGATAATACAGTCACTCCTTTTGTTTAATTTGATGATGGTGACCCACGATGAAGTCAGGTCAGCAATGGTTTTGATTATGCTCATTGGAACTTGAGCAAGTCGAGGGGCTTCTAGCATCCATGAGTAGAGAACAGAGTTAAAGGCTTTCTTGTAGTCAAGTCACACTGAAACTAGGTTTCTTCTATGCTCCTAGACCTCTGACATTACAATTTTGTTTATTAACAATTGCTTGGTACATCCCCAGACTCCCTTCTTCCCAGCTGCTTGTTCTGCTGTGATGATGTTATTGCTTTCATAATGGTCTTGTATATATTTTATACATTAAGTTCTAGCATGCATATGGCTGGTAGTTTTTGCCATGTGGGTGGGTCTGCCTTTGTGGATCAGTTTTGTCTCTGCCAGAGCTAACCAGTGTGGTATGCTGCTGTTCCCATTGAGAACTTGCTGGTACAGGTTGATAAGATATGGTCAGTAGAAAGTTAACTTCTTGTACCAATGTCCAACTATCAAATCTCTTCCAGGTGGTTTTTCATCTTGAAGTTTCTGAATCACAGTTACAAGGGTATCACCATCAATGCTGTATGTCTTTAGTGTAATGCAACAATAACCTCTTTGAATTTCTTCCATCCACAGAGTATCTTGGTTAAACTCCTTCCCTTCCCTCCACATTTTCGTCCGGAAGGAGTCTATGACTTCTCATGAAGGAGCTTCTGTGATGTTCACTGCTTCTCCTCTCATGTCTCTGTACACTGCTGCCTGATTCTGGTTAAATTTCTTGGTTAATGTTTTTTCTTGGCTATTCTCTTCTGATGCTGGAGTTTCTCACTGACAGCTTTTAGGGTGATCAGTTTGCAAGTGAGTGTCCTCTTTTTGCTGTCTCCAAATATAACTTCTATTTCCTTGTATGTATATATGTATGTATGCATGCATGAGAATTGTCCTCATCGTACAAAAAATGTCATTAATTTCCAATCTTCTGTGAAAAGAAGTCCAGGTTACCTTGTTTGGAAACAGGTGAGGGATGGTGACAGAAAGGACATCCAGCCATAGCAAATCTTCCTCACTAAATCCTCTCTGCTCCATTCAAGCATGGAGTAGCAAAAAGTGCATGTTAAAACAATGACAATGATGATGATGAATATAATTTGTGTGTGTATGTGTGTGTGTGTGTGTGTGTGTGTGTGTGTGTGCATGAGTGTGTGCGCATGAGTGTGTGCATATGTATGTACAAAGTGATGTCAAAAAGTTCCCAGACTAATTATGTTTTATAAAGAATAACTTATTAACCGAAGTTTTAACATCATTTCTTTCAAAATAGTTACCTTGCACAGCAATAATACACTGGTTCAAGCATTCCTGTCACTTTTGGAATCTAGCCTGGAAATCGCTTTCCATAAGCAAGTTAAGGACCTTCTGTGATTTGCTCTGGATCTCGACAACAGTGTTAAAACAGTGACCTTTGAACTGCATTTCCATCTTGCGAAAGAGATAGAAGTCCACCAGTGCTAAATCTGGTGACTAGGATGGGTGCGGAAGTGATACCATGTTGTTTTTACAAGAAATTCATGAGTGAGGACAGGGCGCATTGTCATCATGAAGAATGTAACTCTTTGTGTTCCACAGATCAGCTTGCGTCCATCAAATGTTCTCCTTCAAACACGTCAAAATGTTACTATAGAACTCTCGATTGATGGTCTGGCCATGAGGGACAAATTTTTGATGCACAATACTGTGGATATCAAAAATAAATTACGAACACACTCTTGATTGAGCTGTGACTCTGTCATGCCTTCTTCAGTTGTGGAGATGAAGGGCTTTTCTATTGTGATGACTGCTGCTTTGGCTCAGGGTCTTACCCATAGACACAACTCTCATCACCTATGATGATCTTTGACATGAAGAATGCATCATCAACAGAAGGCTGATGAAGGTCTTGACAATTCTTTCTGTTCAATAGTCAGCGGGTAAGAGACAAACTTGGCAGAGACACACTGCATGTTCAATTCAGACATTAGGATTGCCTGCACTGATCCATACGACAGATGAACAAAATCAACAATGTCATTGATTGTCCTCTGACAATCCTCATGTACAAGCTGATGAATTTTGTCTACATTTCTGGGGGTGACACTCGTAGCAGGTCTTCTGGATTGCTCACCTAGAGAGATAAGGTCCCTAGTGTACATAGCCAGATCATCAGTGATTTCAAATTTTGATGCATTGCATCTTAATTCTCATCAGTGACTCTTACCATACCTAGAATTAAACTCAACTCACCTTGTCAGCTTATAAGGAAACCATTAAACTCATACGCTGATTTCAAAAACAGTAAAAGCGGAAACTATAAATAATATGGATGGCTTATTAGCAATTTAATAACCTAAAGGCAAATGTATAGACGTCACTAAAGTAACAGAAGGTACTAAGTAGTTCTGGCATTGCTAGAAATAAGGGTCAAAACAACTCAGTAGCCACAAATGCACTATCTTAATGACTGACATGGGAGATAAGTTCCCTAGCAGACAACCAGAGTATCTTAATTCATATTGGTGGGAATTAAGATACTCTGCATCAAAATTCGAAATAATTGGTGACTTGGCTTTGTCCACTGGGGAACTTATCTCCCTTGTCAGTCATTAAGATAGTGCATTTGGTGCTACTGAGCTGTTTTGACTCCTATTTCTAGCAATGCCAGTACCACTTAGTACCCTCTGTCACTTTAGTGATGTCTATAAATTTGCCTTTAGATTATTAAATTGCTAATAAGCCACCTATCTTATCTATACACACACATGCACACACGCACACACACACAAAACCTCTTTGATTATGTTGCTTCCTACTTTAGACATAATGAAAAATGACAGGAAATGGCAAAGTGTTAGTGACAGTGCATATATGGTGGAGAAAAGGTTGAAGAGAGAAGTGGTAGGAGGGAGAAGGGACAAGCTTTAAGGAAAAGGTAATGTGCAGAGAAAATAAAAGCAATAAGAGAAAGAGAATGGTAGGATGGAAAGAAATGGTCTGCTTTAGGAGGAAAGTGATTGTTTTTGATTGCCAGATTTGTGAATACAAGTTTCTCAATGGGAATATTCCCCGCCCTGCCATACACACATTTGGCTAGCAAGAGCACAAACACTCACGTATGTACATAGGGTCACACATATACAAAAGCAAAAGCTGTGGTAACATTTGCACACCAGTGCATATGTGTTTACATAATAATATTCATATTAGAAATATGATAAAACTAGATGAAATTTACAGAAATAAAATGGAAAAATAAAGATAAATGTATTCTTAAATAGATATTGCATTGGGCTGTCAGATAAATTCTTTTGTTTTTTCCTAATGCTATTTGAATTAACACGAAAAATATTTTTATCATAGTTGTATTATGGGAATTTTTCGTAGCTCTATTCTTCCTACAATTTTTGATCATTTTTGTAATTTGAATAAATTTTACCTCTTTTCAAACATATGATGATGGAGTGTCAAATAGAAAAAAAAATTAGCACCTTTGACACCTGCTTCTTTTCACTTTCAATCAAGGTCCCAAAGCTGATAAAACCACTTGAGATATTTGTGCTGTGTATGGAGGAGTTGCTATTATTGAAAGAGCTTCCCAGAAATAACTTTAACACTTCAAAGAGAGAAAAATTCAACTTCACGGACACCCCATATTTTAACCAATCTGTACAGTTCAATGATGATCGATTGAACAAGCTCATTCACAAGGACCCATTACCATAGTAGATGAGATGCTCTTATGATACTGTTGCCTGTTACCTGCACTCAATGAGTAAGGTCCATTGAGCTGAAACAACCTGACTGGTGACATGACATGCTTCTTAAACACACCGCTCACCTCGTGCCACTAATTTTGACCAAAAGCTTGGGTGGACAGTTCTATCACACTCACCATATTCTCCATATAGAGTGTCTTCAGATTATCACCTTTCATGTTTGCTCTCCAATAATCTGAAGGGTGTTTCATTCAATAACATGGAGCTGAAAATGTAGATTGATGAATCCTTCAAGTTAAGACATCTGCTATCAAAGTATAGGACAAGCTAGTTGAATGCTGGCAAGAAGTCATAAACAATGAAAGAGAATATATTATTGACTGATTTATTAAGGGTACTAAGTAGGGATTAAAATAAATGAGAAAAAATGAATTAATTATCTGTCAGCCTAATACATAACATACATATATAAAACAGGTGGTGGGTTGGTGCAGGATTTGGAAGAGAAGATATGTCTTTCTCTGAAGGGAAATGATGTTTCCTGAAGTGTGATGCACCATAGCAGGACGGCATACCAGACATCAAGAAGTAGTTAATGGAGTGGCCGGTTTTACACTTCCCCTCAGATATACTTACATACTCAATTTGAAGCTAGTGTTTGCAATAATATAAGAAACAAAAATTAACATTCACTAAAAAGGGATTTGTTATGTTATTAGAGTCTGTAACTTCAAAATTTCACTAACACTATGAACAAGAGAAAGTTGGTAGCTAGTATACATATAGAAAATGGGAAGAATTAAATGTTAAGTGGATGGTTATAGAGTTTAGGAGTTGCTGAGATAGACAAAAGCAGATGATCAAATAGTTACAGAAATAGAAAGATAGGAAGAATTTGTGTGAAAATTGGCAGAAGAGGGAAGACCAATACAACAACAGATGCAGGGGTTCATTATAAAAACACAATAAGATATGTCTATATACAAAAACTTGTACACAGGTTCATAGATTCATGTGTGCATGCAACTCACACAAACATTTAGTAAAATAAATGAAGGCTATGATGAAATATATCAAGTTTTCTTATTCTGTGAAGAAGATTAAGTTGATTGGAACAAAACAAGAGATTCAAAGATATAGTGCAAGATAAAAAAAAAAGGCAACATCACATATAGCAACAAGTTCACACACAGCATTGTTTGTGTTCACAAGAATGGATAAGCAAAAAGTGTTCTTGAGAAATTAACAAAATAACTCAAGAAACAAATATTGCAAGCATAGAATGATGTCTCTGTCATAATACTTGTGTCCATGCATGTGCGCGTGTGCGCGCACACGCATGAGTGTTATCTGTGTGTGTGTGCACGCGCATGTATGTGTGCACGTGCACGTGTGTGTTTGTGTGTGCACGCGTGCATGCCAACAGTTGTGTGGATTTATTTTGCAACTATTCAACTCAGTTGAAATGATAAGAAATTGCTTTTCTTATAGATTTTACTAAGCTCTGAATGAAGCTTTCTGTGACAAATGAGCACGCTAAAAGTATCAATTGTGATTGGCTGGAAATAACCACAAACACAGTGTAATCATGTAAGTTCCCTACAAATTCTCTGTTATGTTCATGTATCAGGTCATCTCAGAAGTTCTGTCTGAATTTTGAATAAAGAAAACAAGTGATCAAATGTTATATTTAATTGAAATTTAATCATCAATGTACTTTTCCTGATTATCTATGATTTCCTTCCATCTATTTACAAGCTTTTTAATCCCATCAATGTAAAACTCTGAAATGTCAGTTTCGATCTCCTCCTGGCTTGCGAAAGTTATGTCCCCAAATGATTTTGTAAACTATGAAACAAATGGTAGTCTGAAGGAGCAAGGTTGGGAGAATAAGGTGGATGAGGAATTTTTTCCCAACCAAGTTCTTCGATCTTCTGTGATGTGATCTTTGCAGTGTGGGGTTGCACATTGTCCTGATGAAACATCACTCCTTTTCGATTCACTAAAGCAGGTCATGTTTTCTTCAAAGCTTGGTTCAAACACTC